>NC_066876.1:19247712-19547712 GCF_022985175.1 Labeo rohita | reverse complement strand
TTTTAAAGCACTACATGGTTCGTTTTCAGAGATATTGAAATTTCAATACGGCTCCAGGGGTAAATCGTTAAATTGTACACAATTTCAGTGGTCAAAAATCCAATGTGGGTCAATCAAAAATATGATGCTTCTTTTCTATTAAAGAGGAATGTCTAAAGAAGAAATTATGTTGAAACTAGAAATGTATCTTGTTTTATTCTGTCAAACCAACTGCATTAAACATACCTGTCTGAGTGCCATAAATATTCTTTTTCCAAAGTTTGCATGCCTATAATTCAAGAAGTATTAAAGATATCGCCATATGATTTTAGATTCTAGTTCTTAATAAACTTTTCTTTTGGAATCCTCCGCATCGTTCAGTCCCAGAGATATGGGGATCTAAATCACGCTCTATTTTCAGATTGTTGAATATTACCCATTTTCGGTGCTTCACAACCAAAGGTTGGTCACTTTACATACAGCTGATACTGATTGTATTTAAAGAGAAAGGTCTGAAGAATAAGCAATGCTGAAACTAGAAATGCATGTTGTTTCTTGGACCTCTGGTTGAGTTGACACAGAATAACCCAATTGCATATTTAATGTACTTCAGAATAAATGAATAGACCTCCCACAAAACTGACTCAAAAATGACTGCTTGTGATTTAGAGCTTTTGGAACCATGTGCCTGGGAAAAGCTGGAGGTGGCAAATCACTCCAAGCTGCTGCAAAGCCCTGTCACGCTGCTCATTGTTATAACTTGGAAGATCTCGCTGGAGTCCAGGGCTGCGACTGCTGCCTCTTTTAGATCAGTTTCCATCAGGTACTGATCCTGGGCTCCGCTTTATGACATCATCAGCTGGCTGATGATGTATGTGAGTGATGTCAGCACAGCAGGCACTCGCATACTTGGGATTTATATGTCCATGCATTCTACTCATTGGAGGTGTATGATTAAATCAGCTTAAATCCCATGCCAACTTAGACATTTTTTATTAGCACTTATAAGTACTGCACCTGTGTGTATGCCACAGCTTTGCTCTCGGCTGTTTGTGTGTTTTGCTTTAAGGCAAGAGTTTTGACACTAGGCAACCCGCTTAATCCTTTTCCACAAACTCACGCGCGCACACAAACACAAACACCGGTCCAGGCTCTGCCAGCTGTCACAGGTTCAAATTCACATTCAAAGTGCATCTAGGGGCTTGTCCAGGAATGTACTACATGTCCAAACTGCAAGATGACACAGAGTGAGAGAGAACTGCAGATTGCATAGAAAAGTTGGTAAATGAGAGCGGAGAGTGAAAAAAAGGCACTGGAGATAGTCATCTCTCTGTATGTTCATGTAGATGTGTATCATGGCTATGTAGACATCAGATTGGGATCATAGCTGCTGTGCTAGTGTTAGACAAGAGTGAAGAATTATTGGTCTGAATGCTGCAAATGCACATTTGTGATCTTAGGTGCTCTTGTGAAAGACTACGGAAACCAACAAATTATTGATATCATCTTTTCCAGCTCAAAGCGTCCTCACTTTTGAACCTGATTTCAAAAATCCTCTGATGTTTTACTGTGTTTCACTGGCTCTTTATGAAACTCACACTCTGTGCAAGATCAGATCTGTCTTATGTCTCCTCTCCTTCACACATTCAACAGCATCAGACACTCAGGTGTTCTTACATGTTGGTTCTGGCACTGGTTTGAGGGGAAAGAGTAGGAAGCACACACACACACACAGCACTGCTATACATCGAACCTAACAGGACAGACAGACAGACAGACAGATTAGATAGATAGATAGATAGATACAGTATATGCACATCCATATCACTCAAGTAAACTGTTAAGTGACATATTTGCTGTTTTAAATCTTGAGTGGAACTTCACAGGTGTAAACTGTTATACTTTCTTGTTAGCATGCATTATGTATCAGTCGTCCTCTGCCGGAATGGCCAGCATATGAATTATGGATGTTCAAGCGCAATCTATGACGTCCATTAAATCCAACTCCAACGTGTCTGTTTTTTCCCCTTTTTTGTGACTGACAAAATGTTAGGCTGCTGTATCTCTCTTTTTTAAAGTCCAAATATCATGTGATGAATACAAAAAGGATATAAAACAATCAAATATTTATAGACCACATACTAATTGTAGGGTGATGTTAGAGTGCCTAGTACTTGATAATTTTGAACAGATTTGATAGGTCTGAGTTTGCTAAAGTGGGCAGGATTTTGCACATTTTGCCTCTTATGTTAACTGTAACTTTTTAGTTATAAGCTTTATATATTTATACTAAACAATTAAAATGAAGATATAATGAACTGTAAACTGATAATCTCTATAAAAAATGAATCTGCAATCATTATTATTTTATGCAAAACTTTATGAACCGACATTCAAATGATTTTGGCCCCTTTCTTTAAAACTATTCGTATAATACTGAAGGAATCAAGTTCAAGCTTGGATGTCACATTGTATGAAAGCAGTAGCCATCTATAAAAAATATACCTACATAAACAACCACCACACAAACTCATGCCAGTTAACAGTTTAGAATACAATTTCTCATAAAATTACAAATGTTAAAAGAAATTGCAGCTGCTCTAACAAATGCCCTGAAGTATACTATTCAAGCACCCATACACACATTCAAAGATAAAAGAAACCTGACCGAACACACAAAGAACCATCTGGAAAATGTGCATACAGACTATATTTTATTGCTGCTTTAGATTCACCCTAAATTCACTCTGGATTAACCCTAGTCAATGTATCCAGCTCCTCAAATAGTGCATAAACCATTACTAAATCAGCTCATAGCCATAGTAAACACAATTATCAGACTGTATTTTCCCATTTCTCTATGTAGTTTCTCTATAACATTAAGTAAAATTAATTTTAGTAGTACTGTAGAATTTTATTTCTGGTACAGACATATTATGTTAAATACAAAAAGGTACAAAAAATCAATTATTTATATAACACACACAAATTGTAGGGTGATGTCGTATGTGGGGTGATGTTGGAGTGTCTGTATCTGTAGAATTACTGTTAAATATAAACAGTTGCTTTGATTCGCACAATTTTTCAGCTACAAAAAACTAAATCCTCTAAATTTCTTATCCTGCCCAGTGAATTCCCTATCATCTCCCTGAGGATAAAAAGCTCTCTTGAGACTTTAGGAAGTTTATTACTGTTTTACCTCGAAACTGAGAGAAGTGCTGTATATTCACCTGATTCGCTGGTCTTGTGGCTCCTTCAGTCTGCTGCTCCGTGTATTTGATGTCTTGAGGCGCAGGTGAGATTTTATCGTTACATTCCTTACCGTCTCTGTGAGCACAGCTCGTGCCTTATTGAAATTATGAAATCCGTCCAAAAGATTCTCATAAAAACATAACAGCCTTTATAGCTCCAGCCTTTTGAAATCCCACTTTTGGGGCGTGTCAGTCAGTCCAAAAAATCGGCGATAAAAGTTGCAGTTTGTGCACGGAATTCCCGAGGATACTTCTAAGCTCTTATCTAGACAGCTGAGGAGATAAAGGCAACAAAAGTCAAGATGTGTTTTGCAGGTTTCGTGACAATATCTCCAACGTTTGCCACTTTGAATACAAAACAGAAGATGTGTTGGTCTTCTTGTCACGTAAGCTCCACGCTGCACGTCTCCGTGTGTTGAAAGTCTGCGCGGTGGCAGGTGTTTTGGTTTATTCCGCCGGTGAAGTTTTACGGTCCAGCCCCCTCAGCTCTGCTCACAGCGAACCGCCTTTAACCGTGAAGAGGTCAGGAAAATGCAGATGTACAACACATAATGCCACATTAAATGCTGTTTACATTCTAGCAAATATTTCTCGTGGTAGGTTTGTTGTCACATGTGTTGTGACAATGGAATCTGCCATTAAAAGCCTTTTATACGACTTTTTTAAGCAGTAAAACAATAATGAAACAACTATTCATAAAACAGTAAAACATGTAAAAGGCAACATACGATAATTATATTATGAACTGTATGATAATTATATTATTATGTAATTATAAATGAGAACACATATAGTTTTATTAAGATAGAAGGCATATATATGTATTAGATTGAGACTGAAAATGATTCAAATCTCAATATAATTTAGATTTTTTAGGGTTTTTTGGTTGACAAATCAGTTGCAAGTTTGAGCAAATCTGCTGAATTATAGCAATAGAGCTCCCATTTATTTGTTTAAAAAAATCAAAGAAAAAAAATAATACTATGACATAATGCAATTTAAAATAGTGGTTTTCTTTTTTAATATACTTTAAAATATAATTTATTATAGTGATGCAAAGCTGAATTTTCAGCATCATTACTCCAGTCTTTAGTGTCACATGATCCTTCAGAAATTATTCTAATATGCTGATTTATTATCAATGTTGGGAACAGCTGTGCTGCTTAATATTTTTTTGGAAACTGTTACACTTTTTTCAGGATTCTTTTATTAATAAAAAGTTAAAAAGAACAGCATTTATTCAAAATAGAGATCGTTTCTAACAATGTAAGTCAATTTAACATCTTTGCTAAATAAAAGTATTAACTTCTTTTAAATACTTCTTTGTTTTTTTACTGACCCCAAACTTTGAACAGTATATTGTTAGAGTTCTTTGTAACATTTTATTAATCAGAATCCAGAAAAAAGTATCACAGGTTCCAATATATATATTAAGCAGCACAACTGTTTCCAACATTGATAATAAATCAGCATATTAGAATGATTTCTGAAGGATCATTTGACACTAAAGACTGGAGTAATGATGCTGAAAATTCAACCCTTTGTCACAGAAATAAATTATATTTCAAAGTATATTAAAATAGAAAACCACTATTTTAAATTGCAATAATGTTTTACAATATTACAGGTTTTTTTTGTATTTATAATCAAATAAATGCAGCCTTGATGAGCAGAAGGACTTCTTTTAAAAGCATAAAAAATCTTACTGATCCCACGTTTTTTAAATGGCAGTGTATATAAAAGTTCTTTTAAATCTATATAGAATTAGTCTTAACTTATACCTTCTTAAATCTTGTCTGCATGAAATCTATGTGGTCTATCCTGTCCATCTGTCGCACATCACTGCAGCAAACAGAGTGACAGACAGTTGTCAAGCCGTTGTATTGAGAGACCCACTGCTGTGCATCTGTGGCGGATCCGTTTGTCCCGCCAGAAAATGTCTTGAAATTCTCAAAGTTCTTTTGCGTTCGGCTATGCGACTCAAGACAACGGTGACGAAACACAACAGAGGAGGTGGGATGGGTGAAAGGACGCTCTCTCGCACAAAAAAAACGTTCGACTCGGTATTTTGGACACAAAAGGCCCTTGGTGTGTGTTCTTTCTAGGGCCTCCGACACTCTGGCACGCATTAGGATGCCGGTGCATAGACTAAATGTACAAATGTTGTATATTGCCTTTATATACAATTCAAGAGTCAGTGGAAGGGTGTGTAAAAAGTTTTACCATTTCCTTTCAAGCTGATTAAAAAGACGCTCTGCTTTTCATGACATCACACAATGTGCCCTTTTCTTATATTGCTGCGGATGTGGAGGTGGTTTCTTGTCTTTCTCTCTCTTTGTGGGAGGCATCCTTTATTCTCCTCTGAGAGGAAGTGACTCAAGTCAGCTTTAAGTTCAGGTTTCCGTGTGATTTTCACCCTCAATGCACTAAGCCCCACCAGCTCCACTATCTTCCATTCAACCTCACATTCTCCCACGTCAGAGACACTTTACACAGTCCGTAGTTTTACGACCACATCTACGCAAAACGGTGAATCAACCAAGAAGCTTAACTGCCTAATATATGAGGTTATATATTTTAAACAGTGCAGTAAAACCTCAGCTTGGTGAGAAAACACCACACTGGTGAAAACATGATGTGGCATGTAACAGAAAAAGAACAAATAGGTCATGTTTTGAGTTGTACGCACCCTGTTTTAAGTGAAAACACTTTCTTATATTCGAATTCACATGTGACCTTTGTATCTTGCATGAACATGCTGCTATGGCAACTTGAAAGTTGATGACCTAATGCTACAGCTATATATTTCCCTTTGTTACTAACTTTGACAGACCTTTTGAGTGACCGAAAGCACAGAATTTGAACTCTATCCTTTGTGTGAAAGAGCACATGATTTATTCTTCTTTAAACTTTCATTGACTTGATACAATATGCATTGTAAAGACTGAAAAAGGATGTATTTGAATTTTAAAGAGCTAGGTCTACAAAAAGCATCACATTTTTTCATACATGGTCAGGAATCATTGGTGTTTTGTTGGGAAATGATGGTGTTTCTTTCACTGGAGTGTATAAACGGGGATTTGTAAGCTCAAAGCAAGAGTTACAAACAACAAATTTATCATCATGTGTACGTGGCGCTCATCAATCCAGGGAGCACTTCTGTGAAACGCTGTAGGCTATGTGTCAGCGCATGTTTTGAGTTGGGGAGGGATTCATTTTTTAAAGTAGACTAGTAGGTCAATGACATATAAGAGCATCCACAATAAAGAAAAGAGAAATCTTTTATAAATGCAGCTTCAAACATGGGCTTGACAAGTTCTTAGAAATGCACTCTTTGTATTCTTGATGGTTTTATACGTTTTAATCATTATTTAAAAAAAAAAAAGAAAAATATATTTTTTCAGGTTTATTTGTTTATTTTACAAGCACATGTATTATGAATTATTAATTCACAAATATCATTAGATTTGTATGGAGTCGTGCTACATTTTATAACCCGAACTAAACTTGCCTTGTCATAAAAAGGTCAAATTATCTGCTATTTTATTTAGACTTATTGACCTTGACACACAGCTTTGAGGGTCCTTTTCCACATTTATTTGACACAGGAAAAACAGTAAAATTTTGAAATATTTTTTTTACTATTTAAAATAACTGTTTTCTAATTGAATATACTTTAACATGTAATTTATTCCTGTGATTTCAAGCTGAATTTTTAGCATCATTACTCCAGTCACATAATCCTTCAGAAATCATTCTAATATGCTGATTTAATGTTCATGAAACATTTTTATTATTATTACCAATATTTAAAACAGCTGAGTAGATTTTGTTTAGGATTATTTGATGAATAGAAAGATCAGAAGATCTGCATTTATCTGAAATAAAAATCTTTTGTAACATTATAAATGTCTTTATCATCACTTTTGATCCATTTAAAGCATCCTTGTTAAATAAAAGTATTAATTTTTATAATTTCTTTCCCCCCCTCACCCCAAAAAATTATACTGACTCCAAGGTTTTGAATGGTATAATGTTACAAAAGCTTTTTATTTAAGATAAATGCTGATCTTCTGATCTTTCTATTCATTAAAGAAAAAATCCTGAAAAAAATGTACTCAACTGTTGTAAATATTGATAATAATAATAATAAATGTTTCCTGAACAGCAAATCAGCATATTAGAGCGATTTCTGAAGGATCATATGACACGAGTAATGATGCTGAAAATGTTGTTTTGATCACAGGAATAAATTACATTTTAAAATATATTTCAATAGAAAGCAGTTATTTTAAATAGTAAAATATTTATATATTTTTAAATTTATTTTATATATATTTTTATATTGCTATATTTTGGATCAAATAAATGCAGGCTTGGTGAGCAGCAGAACATTTCTTTTATATATACACACATATGTGTGTGTGTGTGTGTGTGTTAGAGTATTGTTTTTGTTATCAGTACAGTTTATGATCCAAGAACATATTATTAAATTTTAATTCACAAATGAATATTGTGCTTAGGCATTTTTAAAGGGATAGTTCACCCAAAAATAAAAATTACCCCATAATTTACTTACCCTCAAGCCATCAGAGGTGTATAAGCCTTTCTTCTTTCAGACAAATACAGTCAGAGTTATATTAAAAATGTCCTGGCTCTTCCAAGATTTTTAATGGCATTGAATGGGTGTTTTGAAGTCCAATAAAGTGCATCCATCCATCATATAAACTACTCCACTAAGCCTTCTGAGGTCAAGCAATGCATTTGTGCATATCCTTATTTAAAACTTTATAAAGTGTAAGTTCATGAAAAAATGGAAAAAGTATTTTTCTTACACAAATGCATCGTTTCACTTCAGAAAGCGTGTGAAGTACTTTTTATAATGGTTGGATGCACTTTATTGGACTTCAAAATCTCAACACCCATTCACTGCCAATATAAAGCTTTGAAGATCCAGAAATTTGTTTTAAAATAAAATTCTGATTGTATTTGTCTCAAAGAAGAAAGTCATATACACCTAGGATAGCTTGATGCCAACCCAGAAGTTTTCCTTTGACAAAATCCTTTGATTTTTCCATTGGCTTTTGGATTTTCACCGGAAGTGCTAAAATTCGAACTCGTTTCTGGGTTTAGCCTACAAACATGTGTCATTACTGTAGCACTCAAATGCATTATAACGTATTTTCAAGTCATTAATGTCATGTCATTGGCTCCATTAAAACAAAATATGTAATTTCCTCACAACAGTTCTCTCCACCTCCGATAGATTCCCGCATGAGTCAGTATCTTGGGTAGTCTTGGTGCTAACCTCCGAAATGCAGAGAAAAAGGAAAGTAAATCCACGGGAAAGTTAAAAAGCTGGAGGGGTGTGGGAGTGTAAAATACATCTGTCTTAGGAGATAAATCTGTCAGCACCTTAGCCGCAGCCCACGGGATGCCCAGGATGGATGAGCGTATAAGCGGTCTGCCTCATCAAAGATGGATGCGGTGCCACGAGATTTTGGGATGATAAAAGTCCCACTGAGGTGCCTTTTCCTTTTCAGTGCGCTCCAGTTTCATCTTGATTGCAAATGCAATCGCCCGAGGCATGATGTTCTTCAAGAACGGGTAATCGGCAATTTATATACAAAAGCCGAGAAACACACACACAAGCTTTGTTTACCATTGTCAAAAAAAGAATGTGCTCTTGAAGAAATAACAGAATGCCGTGTTCAGATATGCGTGTGTACTCATGTGTCGCCACAGAGTGAGTCAAAACACATATTGGAGGGCAGACGGGTGGAAAGAGTGCAGGGGACGCCTGAAGGCTGCGACTCCTGCTGCCACTGGTGATCTTTCAGATAAAAACCATTTATCTGCTCGCCAGGGCTGTCAGAGGCCCTGCTAATTAGCTTTACCATTCATCTCTCTCTCTTTCCTTCTGTCTTTCCATTCCCTCGTTCCCACCCTCTTCATCACACTCCATCTCTGTCTCCTTCACTCGCTGACCTTCTTTCTTCTGTTCCGCCAGTTGCGTTTTACTATTTTAGTAGACATTTTTGACCCGCAGTGCATATTTAAATTACTTCATGACTTTAATGTGATCTATATTGTTATGGTTTGATATTATGGATGCTTTACAGACAGATTAATATTGGGATCTTTTTTGAAAATGTAAAGGGTAATGATGGTTTAAACCAAGATTTCTGTTCTTTAACTATTCTGCCTGACAAAAACAGTGAGTTTTAACTTGTATGAGAACGAGTCTCAAAGCTCCCATGGTCAACAACATGGAAATAATGTATATTATTAATTCATGAATTTAACGTAAAAGGCTTTGAGATTCACTGCGCCTACAGTAAACAGACAAGAAGAGTATTCAGTGAAACATAAAAATACAGTACAAAAATCGATTTGACATTTTAACATTTTAAAGTTAAATAAAATATATACAGAGAAAAAATAAAACAAAAATAAAAAATAAATCATATTAAATAACAAATTACATAAAAACATGAATTTCATGTAAAAGGTTTTGAAATTCACTGCACTCACATTAAGCACACAAGAAGAGTATAAATGTGGATCAAAAATGTGGTTATTTCACTTAAAATAATATTTTTAAAAAATCAGCTCTATTTTAATATTTGACATTTTAAAATTGAACGATAAAATAATAAAATAAAATAAATAATTAAACTAAATGTAAACATTATATTGAACAATTTTTTAAATAATTAAACCAAAATAAAAATAAATACATTTAATTAAAACATTAAATTGAGATTAACTTCACCTACATTAAACACGGACGATATTCAGTGAAATATAATAATACATTAAAAAACATGCTTATTAAAAGTTTTATATATTTGATGAATATATCTGACATTTTAAAATGTAACAATAAAATTAAAATGTATATATATATATATATATATATATATATAAATGAAATCAAATAACAAATTAATTATAAAGAGTCATGAATTTAATGTAAAAGGTTTTTAGATTCACTGCACCTACATTAAACACACAAGAAGAGTATAAATGTGGAAGATATTCTGTGAAATATAATAATACAGTCAAAAATATGCATAATAAAGTTTTCTATTTTTTAAAATGTATTGAACATTTTAAAAGTTAACAATAAAATTAATTGAATAAAATGTAAAAAAAGAAAATAGATTTAAAAAATAAAAATAAATTAAATCATGAATTTATATTTATATCAAAGTAAAATGAAAAAAATCATCAAATTAATCAAAATTTTTGACTGTATTGTTATATTTTACTTAACATCATCCACATTTATACTCTTCTTGTTTGTTTACTGTAGGTGCAGTGAATCTCAAAACCTTTTACAGGAAATTCATGATTTGATTTTATTTTTTAAAATATATTTTATTTTAATTGGTTTCTTTTACTGTTAACTTTTAAAATGTCAAATACAT
Source organism: Labeo rohita (assembly GCF_022985175.1). Taxonomy (NCBI): domain Eukaryota; kingdom Metazoa; phylum Chordata; class Actinopteri; order Cypriniformes; family Cyprinidae; genus Labeo; species Labeo rohita. The sequence goes on along the minus strand of NC_066876.1, from coordinate 19,537,049 downwards.
TTTAAAATATAGAACACTTTATTATGCATATTTTTGACTGTATTACTATATTTGGACTGTATTATTATATTATATTTATATATTGTTAAATTTTAAAATATGTCAAATACACTACTTTTTTTAAATAATTAAGTCAACATAAAAATAAATACATGTAAATAAAACATTAAAAAAAACATAATTATGAATTTAATATAAAAGATTTGAGATTTACTTCACCTACGTTAAACACATAAGAGTATAAATGTAGACAATAAAAAGTGCTTAAAAAATGTACTTACAATATTGTTTTTAAATGTTCTTTGTCATCTAAATGTAATGTATTTATTTGAATACTGATTATACAGCATTCCTCCGAATCCAAACCACTTAAGCAGGTGGGACAGTAGCTCGTGCTCCCACAAGATCACGTATTTCCTTCAATTTTGATAAAGCGTGTGGTAATATCTACATCTCCTATAACAGTAGTATAGCTCTACTCCTGCTGCCTGCTTGGCTGCTTTGCATTTAAAAACAGGGCAGGCCTTTGCTAGTGGAATATTTATAGCATTGCATTAGACATGAAATCAAAGGTTTTAAGTGTACCATTGCAACATCGGCACTCCTCTGTTGAGGCCTGCCCAAAAATGCCTGCCCTTCGGCTGTTTGCAGAGCTGTGCTTTTTCCATACGTATCCAAGCTTCATTACACATTGACCTCTCTTGTGTCAAGACGCAAGCTACTGGTTAACATGCAGCCAGAGGTGACGAGGGCAAAGTAAAGTTTACCCTGTGGATCACATATTTCCATATTTTAAAGGAAACATGTTTTCAGTTCGATCCATGGATTTCCTAAGAGATGTGTTTGACCTCCGAAGGTCAAATCTCAGATAATGCCGCTGCCAGCCTGTAAGGACTGTTGAACTGATCATGAAAACATGGAATGCATCAGTTCACGTGATCAAGCGCAGCACAGCTGTCTAAGCACAGGCATGTGAATAGAGATAAGAGCATTTGACAATGACATCACTCCACGCCGCACTAGGAGGCTTATCTCATCGCCTTTGCAGTCCCACAGACCCCCATAACTAAACCAAAAGTTTGTGTTGTCTGGAGGCGCTTCAAACACGAAAGTCAAAACAAACTCTCTATGGAAAAAAAAGACTGGAATCCCAATATTCTGCACCAGAGCTGTCCTTTCATTTTTAAAAAAACACAAATCATAACATGGATTTGTTGTTTTATTGGAGAAGCAGCTTAAAACTTCTCATTCAAATATCTTCTTTGCTATGCTGCCCTCTTGTGGGTAAATGTGAGAGACAAAGAAGTCCTGAACGGTGAATTGTGAAAGATGAAAAAAACGTATTCTTCAAGGCGGAAGTCAGCCTGTGGTCGAGACCTCCGGTTCATTAGCCGCTATAGGAAAATAATGAGAAAAATAACACCGTTCTGTAAACAGTAAAACTGTTTGCACTACCAACCAGTGTGTTCATAATTAAAACAATACATTAAAATAACATGGTAAGACACGCTAGTTTACAATATCAAGCAGCAAAACCAGCCGTTTTGTACAGCTAAAATGCTGGACGCAGATAAGACCGGAAGCCAGACCAATAAAATTTACAAATGGCCGCGCCGCTCTTACGGGAAAAATATGGTGGATACAAGTCTCAGAGAAACTAAAAAAAAAAAAAAAAAACAGTTAGCAGCATTTTTTTGATGTAATTTCTTATTATAGATGATGTTTTAGTGTTAAGAGGAGTCCCATCCCTGGTGAAAAAACCAGCATATGCTGGTAGGTATGTTTTGATGCTGGTTTAAGCTGGTCCTTTGCTGGTTTATGCTGATCCTTGACCAGCAACATGACCAGCAAAAACCAACAAAGGACCAGCTTAAACCAGCTAAAGACCGGCATAAACCAGCAAAGGACCAGCTTAAACCAGCATCAAAACACCTACCAGCATATGCTGTTTTTTTCACCAGGGATGGAAGCCCTTTTCCGCCAATAAATAAAATAATTTAAAAAAAAAACAGGTTATTGCGGCTAAAAACCCGATATGTTCACAGAATTGTGAGTTTATATCTCACAATTCTGATTTTTTTCTCCTCAGAATTGAGACACAAACTCGCAATTCTGACTTTTTTCTCAAAATTGTGAGATATAAACTCGCAATTGCGAGTTATAAAGTCAGAATTCCGAGATATAAAGTCGCAATTCTGGGAAATAAAGTCAGAATTGTGTGATATAAACTTACAATTGCGAGTTATTAAGTCAGAATTGAGATATAAACTCGCAATTCTGTGAACATATCAGTTTTTTTTTATTTTTTTTTTCCCTCGGAACTGGACGTTATAATTCGTAATTGTGAGTTTGTATCTCACAGTTCTAAGAAAAAAGTCAGAATTGCCAGATACAAACTCAAAAAAAGTCAGAACTGCGAGTTTATATCTTGCAACCCTGGTGGAAAAACCAGCATATGCTGGTAGGTATGTTTTGATGCTGGGATGCTGGTTAGGTATGATTTGATGCTGGTTTAAGCTGGTCCTTTGCTGGTTTATGCTGGTCCTTTGCTGGTTTATGGTCATGTTGCTGGTCAAGGATCAGCATAAACCAGCAAAGGACCGGCTTAAACCAGCATCAAAACATACCTACCAGCATATGCTGTTTTTTTCACCAGGGAATTCAATTTTTTCTTTTTTTCGCAATTGTGATTTTATATCCCACAATTCTAACTTTATAACTCGCATTTGTGCATTTAAATCTCAGTTCTGAGAAAAAAAAATTCTGAATCGTGAGTTTATGACAAATCCGAAAAAAAAAAGTCAGAATTGTGAGATAAGAAGTCGCAATTACCTTTTCTATTCAGTGGCAGAACGGGCTTCCATAATGAGCACTAAATAAGTGTGTCAACAACAACAAAAAAGAATAAAGCTGTTCACTGATTCATTTTCTGGAGAAACAGAAGAGACAAAGCCACATAAAACATTCTGAATGAAAAGACAACTTTATTTGACATGGAAAACAAAAACAAAGACATTTAAAAATTGTAGTTCTCTATAAAATTTAGCACACCAAAATATAGCTTTTCTTTTATACTGTAGGTCAAATCTACCCTAATAATTCAATAGCAAATTATAAACCCTTTTTAAGGGAAAGGATTATGTACAAACCACTGGCCTTGCAGGTAAAACAAGTACAATCCAGTATACTTACAATGAGTTAACAGCTTTGTTTTGTTGTTTTTTTTTGTTTTTAAATCAAACTTTTACAGGTCAAAACATTAACATTTAGAATGGTTTCACTCTAATAACTGACCAACGTTAAAGTAAATATATTATTGCAAAGAAGCAAAAGAAACACTATTAGGAAATAAATGAGTGATATGAATATGAAAGATGTCATTAACAAATGTGTACATGTTCACTATTTTTACAATATAATCTAAGCATTTAACTGGACACAAAAGTCTGAGTATTGAGTGCACACATCATGCTGTCAAAAGGAAAAAAAAAAGAAACACCACAAGATGGGCTTGCCACTATTTTGCTCATTTAAATAACATTACAATTGTTATTCATTGCAGTGAATAAATGGAAACGTGCATGTGTTGACAGTGTGTAGATTTTAAACTCAATCCATAGACATGACAAAAGTAGTTTTCAGGATCAGCATAGCAAGAGGTACCAAGTGTCAGGATTTTATCTGCTTGTGTAAACAAGGTAAAATAAACTACAATTATTTAAATGTTCATCAAACAAAAGATGTTATGCATCAATGACACAAAACTGAATAAATGAAGCTTATGAAGGGAAACACATCTACAGTATAAGGAGGATAAAAGAGTAAACATCCCTGAGTTATCTAGTTTTGGTTCAGAATGAAGTGCATTTCAGAATGTTTGACCTTTTTCCTTATAACCAAAATGTGGTGGTAGAGGTTACTTCATGATGTTAGGATTAAAAAAAAAAAAAAAAAAAAAAAAAAAAAAGTAACAAACAACAATTAACCAAAAATATTACAGCAATGACTGAAAAACACGATTAGGCCTGTAAAACATACAAACAGAAAAGTATGGTGTGTTTATAAATGGTCATGATTGTGAGACAGACAATGCTACTGTATACTCTCAAAAAAAGAAAAGAAAAAAAGAGAAAATATCTAAACTGGCCAAAAACTAAACTAAGTGCAGTCTATAATAATCCCAAGCTTTGAACAGTCCGTTGTGAGATAAAAGAGGTCTCTTACAGGTATCAGTAGCCCTCTGAAATCTGTTAATGCAAAAGTTATAAGTGTAAAAATGTGATGACATCTTAAGGAAACTAGAAGTTTTCGGAGGAGTGCACACATTGAAGTTGAATATTCATAAACTTTGATGTATAGAAAGTACCATCTACAATGAAGACATAGTTAAACCCTGATCATTAAGCATCATTAACCACTTGTTATTTGAAACAGACTCTTAATTTATGCAGAAAACAATATCAGTAAAATAGATCATAGAAAAACCTAGCAATGCTATTCTGCATAAAAAGAAATGGAGACGATCCCCATGCCCTAACTCTTCTCTTCATCTACATCAATATCTTCCTCTTCTTGTCCTTGCTCTCTGACCTCACAGCCACCGGAGTCACGTGAATCTTCTACTTCCTCAACATCCACTTCCTCTTCCTCTCTCTCCTCATAGGAGGATTCCCCCTCATCTCTGTCATTGTCTTCAGAGCCTAAGAGAAAACGATCAGTTATGAGGATTTAGAAAAAAATCCACTTGGGAAGAAAATTACGAGGTGCTTTGAAAGACTTATTGTAAAGCACTTTATATTGAAGGAAATCCTCACCTCCAACTTGGTCATCATCTTCATCCTCCTGCTCCAAGTTTTGGCTTTTCTGCTCCTCATCTTCATCTGAATCTGAGATGATCACACAATCGTCTCCATTATTGCTGCCCTGAGGTTTGGGAGCGCTGCTGGACAATGAAAATTAGTTAAAAAATAAATAAATAAATTGCAAAACCTTAAAAGACTCTGGATGTTTCAGGCTAGAGATTTACCTGCCGTTCTCTCGTGGCTCCCAGAGTGGAGTCAGGTAGTACCTCAAAGGGTTTCTGTACAGGTCATCCTTCAAGATCTAGAGCCAAGGAATAGAGTCCATCATTTTTATAAAAGGGAACCCTGGGTTTTAAGACATGTATGGCTTAATACAACATAAAAGTGACCCTGGACCACAAAACCAGTCATAAGGGTAATTTTTTCAAAATTGAGGTTTACACATCATCTGAAAGCTGAATAATTAAGCTTTCCATTGATGTATGGTTTGTTAAGACAGGACAATATTTGGTCGAGATACAACTACTTGAAAACCTGGAATTTTATGGTGCAAAAAAATCTAAATATTGAGAAAATTGCCTTTAAAGTTGTCCAAATGAAGTTCTTAATGTATATTACTAATCAAAAATTAAGTTTTGAAATATTTACAGTAGGAATTTTACAAAATATCTTAATGGAACATGATCTTTACTTAATTTCCTAATGATTTTTGTCATAAAATAAAAATCTATCATTTTGACCCATACAATGATTTTTGGCTAGTGCTACAAATATACCCCAGCGACTTAAGACTGATTTTGTGGTCCAGGGTCACAAATATGGTCTGTTACTGAAATATGTAGTAGAAAACCCAAGAAAGATTTAGGTTATCCTAAATCCACATCGTTTTATACACATTTTGGATTATGGGGGGTGTCATTATTTTGGTAAGCTACTGGCGCTACCTGTTGTTATTTTTACCACAACACAACTTGGAATACGAAAGTAAAATACTGATATGATGCCACATTGTGCAGCTTTTGGTTGTAATTTTCAGTCGAAGGGCAACAAGAGAAGCAATGCAAGTCTTCACTGCTTTTCTAGTGATAAGAAGAGGAGAAAAGAATGGGAAGATGTCTGTGGACAAATAAAACTTCCTAAAGACCCGCGTATTTGTTCTCTCCACTTTAGCCTTGATGCATTTGAGGCTTTTTGTAGACCACAGCTACTGAAAGATCTTACAAACGGCAGAGACAAGAAACGCTAGATGCCATCCTGGCAGGATGTAAACATGCCGACGACTGTCATGATGCTGCAGCCACTGAAGGAAGTTTTCAGCATGGATTTCACTCGATATCTGGGGGGCGTTTAGACTCCTTGCGTATAAAAATCAATGGTACAGCATTTGGTTTAAGCCAGGGGTCACCAGACCCGGTCCTGGAGGGGCAGTGTCCCTGCAGAGTTTAGCTCCAACCCTAATCAAACACACCTGAACCAGCTAATCAAGGTCTTACTAGGTATACTTGAAATTTCCAGGCAGGTGTGTTGAGGAAAGTTGGAGGTAAACTCTACAGGACACCGGCTCTCCAGGAACAAGTTTGGTGACCCCTGGTTTAAGACAACACTTACATCCATTGTCACGTATATGCTCCTTCAGTAGCTGTGGTCATCATATCAGTATTTTATTTTCCGAGTTGTGTATTCAGAGTTGTGTTGCGGTATAAATAGCAATAGGTAGCATCGGTAGCTCACCAAGTGCAACCATTTCACGTCATCGAAATAACGGCATCCCTCACACCCCAAAATATGTATAAAACTAAGACTTTTTAAAAAAAAATAAAAAAAAATAAATAACGCAAGCCTTTCATGGGTTTCCTACTACATCATTTATATTATATTAAGCTATACAAGTCTTAATACCTGAGGTTGCCTTTAAAACATCTTTTACTGCATTTAAGGTTTTTGTTTTGGCCAGTTCATACTGATTTGTTCATACAGCTCTTTTTGCTGCACCTGGCCTCATGAGAAATGTACCTGTGCAATTTCATCCCTTCCTGGGTTGCTGTGGTCACTGAACCAGTGGAAGAAGCTCTGGTAGACCCCCTGTGATGTTCGACGTGGTTCTCCACTACCGACCAGATTCTGCCCTCTGTGCCACAAAATTGGGTTTGAGAACGACACCGGAGACCCTGAGGAAAAAGGAAAGAACATACAGATAGATACAAAAAAAATTAGAACCCAGAATAAATGTGTCCCCGGGTAATCAGTTTCACATTCATGAAAAGAGAGGTATTGTGATAGTGGTCAGCTCACCTCCCATACCAAGATGAAGTTCTTTCACAATCATTTTGTTTTGAAAAAAGGGATTTCGCCGGAAATGGAAGCAGATGCGGTAACCAAGTTTGTTGTTCTTGAAAGACTCGATCTGTCGAATAAGCATAATGTTAAAAACAGAGATCATTTACATGTTTCGAAAACAGGAAAAAGAAAAAAAAAAAAAAAACCATAAAAAAAAAAAAATGTTTTACCTCTAAATTAGTCATGTAGCTTAGTGCATCTTCATCAGATTCGTCAATTTGTGCTGATAAATGTGGGTGATTCAGAAGCTGATTGGCTTTAAGTCAAGCGAACATTACGTAAATTAAGACAAAGGTCTGGAATCCACCACCATTTGACGCAAATGGAAAAACAAAATGAACACACCCTATAATATACATACGCCGAGTACGTAAATTGTATTAGAGACATTTCAAGTAAGATCAATGGAGTTGCTAGAGATTCTCAGCCCACTGGACAGAATTTGTTATAGGGCCCCATCAAAATCATAAAAAACTTCATTGTGGGCCCCTCTCAGCCTCTGGGCCCCATGCACCCTGTCCCCCTTTTCCTCCAATTGTGACATCCTTGACTATGATCTTTGGTGACAGTTAAAGGATTATGTAAAAATATGAAAAACTCACCCTCATGTTGTTCCAAACCCATAAGACCTTTTTTCATCTTTGGAACACAAATTAGGATATTTTTGATGAAACCCAGCTTTCTGACCCTGCACTGACAGCAAGGGAACTACTACTACTACTACTACTACTACTACATTTAAGGCCCAGAAAGGTAGTAACGACATTGTTAAAATAGAGCTGAACAATAATTCAATATGTAATCACAAAATAATTTTTCTTCAAAAACTGTGAGATTATTTTAAACATTTCCAATATACATTACCGGAGCTTCTCGTACATTATTTGTGGCGGTTGACTTAACGCGTTGAATAAACACAAGCACTGCACGTTTCAAAATCAAAATGCAACGTGGGTGTTTTATATCAATGTCTCTTTGCTTTAAAGGAGGAGGTTTTGTAGACTTGGCAAAGTCAGTTTTTCTGAGGCTTTTTTAAAAATAATATTCATATTATATTGAACGCGCATCGAAGACTGACATGGAAAATAAAAAATGGTTGAATAAAGTTATGTTTGTTTTCTTCGTACTCAAAAATAGGCTATTCTTGTATTCAGATGCCACATGGACTATTTTAACAATGTCATTCCTACCTTTCTGAGCCTTGAACGTGTCAGTTGCGTTGCCGTCTACGCAGGTCAGAAAGCTTTTGGATTTCATCAAAAATACCTTAATTTGTGTTCCAAAGATGAACGAAGGTCTTACAAGTTTAGAAAGACTTAAGGGTAAGTAATCAATGACAGAATTTTCATTTTTGGGCAAACTATTCCTTTAATAGCTTCAGGCATTGTAAAAAAATGGATCTTATAACACCCACCCATGATTCTAAGTGAATGCTCACACCTTTTGATCAATTAAATTCCTTAACTTTTCCAGTCTGGAAAAGTCAAAGAATTTCAGTTAGGGTGTGCATGTGCACACACACAGCCAAGCCTCAACTTCAAAGGCCTTGCTACTCAAGCCGTCCACCTGAATGTCATGCACACTGTTTAAGGATACAGCAGTGACCCAGAAGCCTGGGATGGCTTGAGTGATGGCGCTGCGCTGGTCCAGGTGAGGGCGTCGCTGGCGGCTCAGTTTCATCTCCAGGCGTTGGTGCAGACGCGCGCCTTTCTTCTCCAGCGCATCTAGCCGCATCTGCACCTGTGCGAGCAGCGCCACGGACTGCCGCACCTCCGGGGCCATCTTCACCGACACTATGGCACACTCACCGTCCTCGTTGTCCTCATTATCAGACGCGACAGACGAGCTGGCCGTGGAGGAAGAGCCAGCAAGGGAGTCGTCTTCCTCCTCCTCCTCATCATCATCATCTACAAACGATGCCTGCTCTGGATCTTCTCGGTCCTCGCAGAGCAGCAGGGATGAGGAGCTGTCAGCCGCGGCTGCCTCCGTCCTTCTCTCGCTCTGAGAGCAACCGGGACGGCTAGACTTATAGCGTGATTTCTCACGGCTCGCTTTGTTGGACGAACAGGGCATTTCTTTACAGTCTTCGTCCCCGTCTCCACCGGTCAGACTGGCAAGCGCTTCTGCTGCGGCGATGGCAGCGGAATCTGACGGCTGGCGTGCGCTCTCACCTCCACCAGTGCTCTCCTGCGCGTCTGCTTCATCCCGAATCACTACATCCTTCTCTTTAGCGTCTTCAAGATGCTCAGATCCATGTTTTGGCTCACCGTTGCCAACTTTCTCAGGTTCTGCATCTTCATTAGAATCATTCCTTCGTTCCTCATCACTTACTTTCGCCTGCTTGAGCAGCGTGGACTCAGACTCTCCACTTGGACTTGCACTTCTTTTCCTCTGATTAGTTTCGGACGGCTGACTGCTGTCCGAGTTTGTACTCATGATACTGACTAGTTGTAACTTTGTCAGACGTATATGATTTTAAATGATAGTTATGTTAACTGTGCGGGTCTCTATCCAGAGCCCGCGTTCGCATTACAACACTGCCAAATTTCAAGTCTGCGCAAATGTCAGCAGGCCTAGGTAGCTTCCTAACGCTGAATGAGGCTGGTTTAAATTCTCGCTGACTGTCGCATATCGAATAATTCCGTTTGTATTTTGAAACAGCGTTCGTAATATTGAGTTGCTTTTTTTCCTTAAAAGTCACAATTCGTCTAAAATGTCCAGTTCTGTTGTATTTGTTTACAGTTTGCCCTTCCGTTCGCCATTTATCTGAGGCTTTACATACGAGCGCGAAAACAAAGCGCTGATTGGCTGAAATGCACCGCGCAAAAATCTCTCGGCCAATCGTAGACGTTGTACTGCAGTCAGTGACGAGCCATTTCACCGAGTACATCACTATTGCGTTGCATTTACGCACCGTGAAATATTTCTGACTGGGACTGTTTTGTATTATATTTTAGTTTATAGAAGCAAAACATGACGTTGTGTAGTGTATACTGTAGCAGAAGAACAGTCCAACAGTGCTGGATTACATTTCAGTTCGAACCTTTATTTGCATACATCATTACTTCATAGAAAGAACATGTACAGTTATTGTTTAACAGCATAGTTATCAATATTAAGTACAATATTAAATGTATTTACATACGATGCCATTAACATCATTATTATTGATACAACTGTAGGAATGATAAAAATTAATGTACATTTTAATCAGTACATTTAAAATTCAAAAAGGATAATATTTGCTGAAGACACTTCTTTGGACTATGTAAACTTCATAGTGATTCCTTACACATTTATTTTTTTTCTAAAAAAAAGAACAAAAATCAAAACTATAATTAAGTCTGAAATAGACAGCCAGTTATTCGTTTAAAACCACCATTTTAAACCATCATAATATTTATAATTCTTACACGAACTGTTAATATGTGACCCCGGACTACAAAACCAGTTATAAGGCTACATTTTTCAAAACTGAGATTTATACATTATCTGAAAGCTGAATAAATAAGATTTCCATTGAACGATGATTTGTTAGGATATCGTTAGAACAATATTTGGTCAAGATGCAACTATTTGAACTGCTGAATAATTGAGAAATCTAAATATTGAGAAAACTGAAAGTTGTCCAAATGAAATTCTTAACGCATATTTCGAATCAAAAATTAATTTGATATTTACGTTAGGATATTTACAAAATAGCTTCACATAGTCTTCAGAGTCACATATTGTTAGTGATTGAAATTGTTGCAATGTATTAATAGGAGTCCATTTGGGCCTCACATCTGGTAAGTTTCACCTTGTGGAGTCACAGGAAACAGGTGAAAAGGTGCCATCCAGCCCATATCCTGTTCCCTAGAGGAAAATAAGTGATGCAACTGCAATAAATCAATCAATCTCTTATGATTCTCCCACATCCAACCATAAATCCACTTAATAAGATCCAACCAAAAAGCCCATGCAGGTTTTTTTTTTTTTTTTTTTTTTTTTTTTAAATCACTCTTTCCATTTTTAAGATAAGTGTGACATGCTGTAGGGAAGTACAATGTTGTGGTCACCCCTATGAAAAAGCAAAGACAGTTTACCTGTGAAACTTTTGTCCTTTTCTTCTCAGAAATTCCTCTTCGTCCACGGTCCAAACAGAGCCTTTCCTTCCTTCAACACGCACAAAGCACTTATGCAGACTGAGGTTATGCCGAACAGCGTTCTACATGCAGACAGAGAGATGAATTACTTGTAACATGACTTAACATCTACTAGGTGGAATAAGATTCACTTAGTCTTCCCTAACATAAAACCACTGCAATTTGAAAGCCAAGTCATCACTTTCTATCATTAACATACAAGTTGTGAAAGTTTTCTGGTATATAATCTGGAGGCTGTGGTTTTCAGGATTGGCTTGTGTGCAGTGAGTCATGGAATGACAAATAGAACAGGTTTACAATACAAATACAGCATCTCGTACCTTCCATGTGGCAGTGTTGTGACGAAAGTAGAAAAACATGCGGGTAAACCAATGGTAGATTTCATTCAGCGTAAGCTGTTTTTCTGGGGACTCCAGGATGGCCTAACATAAAAGACAGCTTTTGTGTGACTGACAGGATGTGAAAAGGTAATATACAGGATGTTTAATTCAGCAGTACTTACCCATCGTATCATGGAGGCGTAGGTGAAAGGTGGCCTCATGTTTGTTAACTTATAATACTCAAAACTGGGGATAATCCCTATCGCCAGAAAAAAAAAACATGAAGTAAATAATTACGTCATATATATCGTTGGTGTGTGGAGATGAAATATGAATGACTTGTAATCTTAAATTTATCATGCACATGTTCAGTTTCAGAATTAGTGGTTTTGACTGTAAAATTTAAATGTTTTTTTGGAGGGATGTTTGTGTGCTCTTTGACCTGGTATAACGTGTGAGGTAGAGATCTGCCAGTATCCTTGTGTTAGCGCTTCAGCTGCCGCTCTGTCGCTGTCATAGACACCATTTGCGTTCTGACATGCTGCAGGTTGCAGGAGTCCTGACAGATGTCCTGACTTCTCCACACTGTTACCATCCTGAGATCAGAAGGAGAAAATTACATCATTATATAATTTTGGGCATAAAACATCATCTGGCCTTTATCAAGCCCTAAAAATAGGTAAAATCTAACCTCAAGTGACAAACAGAACATAAACAGATCCCACTGTCATTATGGAACAATTTGATTAATTCACACAGGGTTTTGTCTTGGCTGCCTTTTTTACTGTTGTAGACTGGATGAAGATCATTGTTGTCTGGTGTGACCAAATTCCGGTCAGCTTTAGCTGGCCTTGCATTTGTCTCAAGAATAAACTGGTGTGAAGACAAAGCCAAGACAAATCAAGATCATAGTTCCTTCATCAGTACGCTTGACGGCTGGCCAGCAGGAGACGTTTGCGGAGACGACGTTTGGTGCATACTTTCCAAAACTACAATTTTTTCCTGATTCCCTTTCAATAGCATTATACTTGTTTGTTTTTGATCTGAGGTGTGTAGATAAATTAATGTAGCTTTTACACATTCTTACCTTAATAAGGAGGTGCATTGCATGCTTTCTACTTGTAAATGGGTGTTCTTACACATCTTAAAATAGCAATTGCCTTGTAACTCTCCCCAGACAATCACATTTATAAGCTCTGTGATTGCCAGCACCTGACTGCTAATTACATTCTTAAGCAGCTAAGATTGGACATCTTATTTACTTGATTTTTTTTATTTAATATAATATAAATATATTTTAAATACATTATTATATTTAAATATATTATTTCAAAATTTTCAAATGATAAATAATTATTTATCAAATAAATCGATCATATATACGTACACTATATATGGGCCATTCTACAGAATTGGCGCAAACTGCTGTCCCACAACCAGAAAACACATTAACAAAGCATTTAAGAATTTAAATTTGAGATGTTTACTAAGATCATTATATTATCTATTGAAACCCACAATAACATTTAAAATTTTAGAAAGGTTATTATACCTAAAATCATCATTTATTGGGCACTTTCAATTGGGAGGAACTAACACGAAACCTAACTCCTAAATTTCAACTTATGAAAAATTAAATTTTTTTTGCATTTTATTCCACTGTTGTTGGTGGTGAAATTTCGGTTGTGACATCATTGTTTTTTTGTGTGTTATTCCATAAAAATTAAGTTGTTATGTTTAGAACTGTGCTAGCTAAACATGTGCTAATTAGCATCTTTGAGATAGGCTCAAAAGTATCTAAAATTGTCACTACCGAAACAGTCACGACCAAACATTTGGTGAAGTTTTGGTTGTGACATCACTGTTTTTCTGGGTATTATTCCATGAAATTTAGTTGTTATGTGTGTACAACTTTTCAGAACTGTGCTAGCTAAACGTGTGCTGCTTAGCATCTTTCAACTAGGGTCAAAAGTATCTAAAATTGTCACTACTGAAACAGTCGCGATCGAAACATTTGGTGAAATTTTGGTTGTGATGTTGTTTTTTGGGTGTTGTTCCATAAAATGTAGTTTTTTGTATGTGTACAGCTGTTCATAACTGTGCTAGTAACCATGTGCTGATTAGCATCTTTTAGCTAGACGCAAAAGTATTTAAAATGGTCACTACCGAACCAGTCACGACCAAACATTTGGAGAAATTTCAGTTGTGACATTGTTTTTTGGATGTTAATCCATAAAATTTAGTTGTCATGTGTGTATAACTGTTCACAACTGTGCTTGCTAACCACGTGCTGATTAGCATCTTTCAGGTAGACTCAAAAGTATCTTGCGACTACTGAAACAGTCACGACTGAAACATGTCATCATTGTTTCAGTAGTGACAAAAGGGAACACATAATCCTTTATTTGGGGAAATAAACAAAATTTTTGTACAGTTATGTAAATGTAATGTGATGTGGTCGCTACCAAAACCATTACAGTCACTACTGAAATTGTGCATTCACAACTGACACATGGGATGTTTTGTCACAAATCAAGTATACTGAATTATCAGCTAAGATGTTATGAGTGTTTGGTTCAATGTATATTTAAACTAATGAATCCTTAACTTTGAAATCAGTGTGATCAACTTTATGCCTTTTACAAAGAAGGACTGGATTCAAAACACAACAAATCTCATAAATCACAGTTGAAATATTGTTAAAATTGTAATTATGATTGATTTAGCTCTAAAAACTTTTAAATAAAATAGCAAAAAATATATTTACAAGGTAGATGTAAATACAGTTTTAATAGGTCAATATACCCCTTTTTATTAAATTATATATGACTGTCTCGGTTCAAATTTGGAGAGAGGAACATACAATATGAGAATTAACTCAAGATGTTTCCATCTCTGAAACGTTGCCCTTATACGAACTAACTAAATAAATATCATATATTTCAAAACAGAATTAATACGAGAGAACTTACCTCAGAGGTAGATTTGACATCAAACAGGTGTAGCTGCATAGCCTGCAGTTTCTGTCTCTCTGCAGTCAACTAACAGTAACATTCACATAATGAATATAATGCATGTTCATAAATAGGTATCTATTTATAATCCAGTTCTTATTATAACCTCCTGCATTTATGTATCATTAGCTCCTGTTATACATAATAAATCAATTCTGTATTTCCCCCATAAGCTGGCCTAATATAGAACAAACCGTTGTTTTTGAGCACTGGGGTTGCATACCTGATTCTCCATGTATTGTACTTTGTCTTTCTGCATCCTCAACTGGGCTATACTTCTGTCCCCAGGAGCATGGTCAGTTGAAAGGTGTCTAGATTATGGAATACACATAAAGAAGTACAGATATGAGGTATCGTTGGAATTATTTCGTAAATTATATTGTTTATTCCGTATCTGTCTCACTTTAAGAAATGGCCATATTCTTTAAACACTTCTCGGCTCTTTGAGCACCCAGGCCATCCGCATTGTCCTTTAACACACAGAAAGCCACCTGGAACACTGTATGAATGCCTAGAGATAATAATGAATGCTTCATGTAGCACAAAAACTGAACCAAATGTGCATTATGTATTTGTGTGTTTTTCTCAAACCAGATACTCACTTGCTAGTATGCTCTGTAATGCCAGTTTGGGGACTTGACACGGAGGCACTGAGTCTGCTTTCAGATTGGCTGGTGTAAAGTGGCACAGGGTCTGACAGGTCACTGTCAGGTTCTGTCTTACACACAGTGTCCACAACCCACTCATGAACACCACAAACTGCGGAGCATTATCCAAATTTAGTTTCAGATATAAATGATTTAATCTGCTTTGATGAAAGTCTACAGTATCAGTACCTTGTGGGAACGGCTGGTTGCCTTTGCGTAGTACTGATGGTCTGTGCTGTCTAAAATGTTTGCTTGTATTTTCATTGGCCAGAACCTGACCAGATGAGCCAGAACCTCTGAAATCACTGTCCAAGGCAACAGCTACCTTTGAAATCACAGTTGCAAAAAGATAACGCAAATCAGCATTATTAATATTAATTAAGTGCTATTATTTTGTGCAGTAATACACATATGGCAGTTTCCAGTCTTTTACCTTGGTAGCCATTGGTTTAGCTGAGATCAGAGATGAACTACTTTCTCTAGACTTCATCTGTATGCTGGAAAAGGTAGAAAAGTCTTCCTCTTGGTACTGATTTTGGTGG
Source organism: Labeo rohita (assembly GCF_022985175.1). Lineage (NCBI taxonomy): Eukaryota > Metazoa > Chordata > Actinopteri > Cypriniformes > Cyprinidae > Labeo > Labeo rohita. Next base: position 19,521,242 of record NC_066876.1, on the reverse strand, counting down.
CTACTCCGGTTATCTCCACCTTTGTGTGTTCCAACACCATTTTGAAGCATTCCTATAAACACAGTGGAGATAATTTCAGAAGTTTCAAGGTCCTATTTGAAGTTATCTTAACAAGAGTAGAAGGGCAGTTTTTTAAGCATATTTCATAAATTGTATTCTGAAGCACAGTATAAAAACTTAAAATGAGAAAAAGAACTCTGATCAAAATAAGAAAACACTTACAGATACCTCCAAGTTACTGGTGTTATTCTGGCATCTGGTACTAATTTCTTCAGTTATATAACAAACCCTATTTAACTGGCAGCATTCCTCAATTTTCACTGAGATTACAAGATGGCGGGCTGCTTGCAAGTGACTGAAACCCTGCGTCAAGGTGTTGTCCAGATGAAGGCCAAAGGGATGACCCTTTCAGCCATTGCAAGAGAAGCTGATCACTCCAAATCTGTGATTTCTCAAATATTGCAGGTTTACAATGACTAATGACTAATTCATTCAAGTCCCCAAAAAAGGCTGGTCGTCCATGTAAGACACATGCACGAGAAGACAGGATAATGCAGAGCTTCTCGATGGGGAAAGGGGTTCAGCACTGCAGCTGGAATTGCTTGCCAGTTCGATGCTAAACAGGGTAAGGATCTAAAGTCGGACATAAAGTGCACTTTGAAGTGACCAAGCCTCTCATCAGTAGACAGAATCAAAAGGTTAAGCTCACCTTCGTTAAGGAGCATGTTGTGTAGAGAGAGGAGAACTGGTCCAAAGTTCACTTTAGTGATGAGAGCAAGTTTAATTTACTTGGGTCTGATGGAAAACATTTAGTTTCAGCTTCAAACTGAGGAAAGTCTGAAGCCTAAGTGCATAAAGAAGTCAGTGAAAGGTAGAGGCAGAAGTGTCATGGTTTGGGGGATGTTTTCTGCAGCAGGAGTTGGGGCCTCTTACACTAATACTCCTCCAGCAACATGCAGTTCTTTCCCTGCAAGCATCTCCCTATCAGCCTGCAATTTTCATGCAAGACAATGCCCCTGTCACACTTGAACACACCTTAAAGCTATGAAGATTAATCTAAATCTTCTGACCCTAATCTAAACCCAACTGAAAATCTCTGGAAAATCCTTGGCGACAAAGTTATGGCTAAGAAACACACAGTTACCAAACTATAAAGAAGAGTGGACCAATATCACACAAGCGAAGTGTGAGAAACTACTGATGTCCTGCAGCCACAGGTGTGCTGAAGTCATCCACAGCAAGGGCGTCTACACTTCCTACTAATTTCTGACAGCTTTAAATTTTGGGCGATGAAGATGAACAATATTTCAGAAGAACAAAAATCAAGCATTTATAGATTGTTCTCTAATTTTGACATCCACTGTATGAAGATATAAAAGAACTTATAGTTCATTAACTTTACTGTACTACTGTGAACTAAGAGTGAAATGAATCCACCCTAGCGCAAACTATTTCCTGTGTAAATACATTCATATATTTTAATAAAACTGGTAAATGTAATGGTTTTTCCTTCTCATTTCACTGTGCATTTTTACTGTAGAACTTTTTCTTATTCTGTGAAGAAAACAATTCTGTCAGCTATTTATTTTTACTCTTTATGAATGTATTTGATATTACATATTTTACAATATGGCTTAGCCACAAAGTATTTATTGTGTTACAATATAAACAATAAGATGCATAGTGTAAGTGTAAGTAATTTGATCATTGTAAATACAAAATAAGTACTAAATCAATCCGTTTTTTTTTTTTTTTTTTGCATTTAACACATAATTTCCTCTTTTTTCTTTCGTAGCTCATGAAAGTGTTTTCCTCACCATCTACAATATAAATATGACACATCTAGCCTTAAATTTAGTCGTTTTAAGAAACCATCAAAATATTACCATTTTAAATTTAATTAGTGTAACCTGAAATGGCATGTGTAAAAAAGAATTACTCAGTCCATCTTAAGCTACGTTTACACTAGTGCGTTTTCGTTTTAAAATGCTTAACTTTCACTGCTCCGGTGTTTTCAGCCCTTGAAAACTATGGTTGTACCTGCGTGAATGGTCATGTGACCAAGCGTTTTCGGTTGTGTAGTGTAGCCGGAGATCGTTTCTGAAACGCAGAGAAAACGCTAGTGTAGACGGGGATCGTTTTCATTTTAAAACATCATTTTAAAACGAAAACGCACTAGGGCCTAGAAACTCAAGTACATGCTAAAGCCTCAAATATTTATAGCAATTAAACTATACATGTTTGGATATTAAATCTGAAAGAACTATGACACTCCAACTTTAAGTAAGCCATTTATCTGATTCCCCCTCTGTATAGTATTTCGATATGTGTTTAGATGCAATGCAATAACTTCTGTTTCATATTTAATAGCATAAATGTGTGGACTTAATGTGTTCTGATTCTTAAAACTGGTAAACTGAGGATGACTTTAAGCAAAAATCTTGCACATACAACTTCTGAGAAAGTAAAAAACAGTCATTTTTGGATTTTAGAGCGCCATTGTGAGCGCCATTGCGGTTTTTGAACTTGTTTAAGAACTCATGTGTTGCTTATTTGTCATTGACATTTGACATAACCACATCCAGTCTATGATAAATGTCACATTTTTTCACCTGGGGGGTTTTTCAAACAAGCAACTTGAAGTGATGAGAAGGAGAAGAGCCTTATTTTGCAGACGCTGACACGTTTTACAAATATGCTACAAATACTTTTTATCCTGAACTTGACAAAATGCACGTTTGCAGTATTTTTATTTTTTTTGACGTAGCGTAAGCATGTTATTTAATGACTCTTTTCTACACCTCTCAGTTTCATTAGTCATCAAGACTAATTATCAAAGTCTAGATCAGCAATATGCAAGTGTGTAATTTTCCAGTAATTTGGAGGATTAGTTTTCAATGTTGTGACCTAGTGAGTGTGCATTGATTTTAATTTGTTCCTCTGAGAGTTTGATATTGATAAGACTGGGATCATTCAAGGCAATGAAACTCATTATTCATCTCTCAGTCTGAATACAGCCTTCTCTCAGTTCCAATCACTTAGATAAAATCCCTCAAAATATGAGAATAGTCTGGACTGGCGGCAAGTTTCATTTTGCAACGATGACACTTTAGAAACTTCAGTATTCAGTACAATCAGTTTTAGTTTCCGTGTTCTTGTGGAATTCATAGTCACAATAATAATCATTAGATCTAACGCCCATCAAATATTTTCAATTCGCACACACCCGGAATCAAACCTGAAACTTGTAATTAATAATAAAAAAAATGACAGATATGGAACATAAAGACAATTCTGGCCTCAATTCTCTCCCACCAACATAGAAAATTTCATTCTGACTCACTTTTTTCCACTGTACCCACTCATTTGTTTTAACACACAATATGATGTAAATCAAAGACCAGGATATCTGAGGCATGAACTGTACTGTACTTAAATGACTGCACTGTAATTAAAGAGTTAAATGATAGTGTTTAATAGTTGGACACCCAGCTCCACCCAGTTATACCACTGTTGTTTTTTACTGTTGGAGGTTAGAATTAATTCATTAAATAACACGGAATCTACTGCATTATCTGTGGTAATTGCTGTGGTAGTTGAAAAAATTATTTATTTTTTTCCTCTGTATTCTCTAGTATTATACAGTAAGTACCAAGGTAAGTGGCTAAAATATTTCCATCCTTATGAAAATGACTAACCAGCATTCTGTGAAAGCATTTATAGCATTTTATTGTTATTAATATTTGCTTACTTGTCATTCAGAATAGTAATATTGATGCATCTGTAGAATTGTATCTAGTTCTTCTATTACATATTTGATCAAATCACTATCATACCAAATCATACCTAACTAGCTAATGCTATCATTCTTAAAAATAACAGTTCAAACCAAGAAAGATTTTACACCCTGATGTCAAAGTAGAACTTTTTCGACTTCCTCTAAGAACTGTTTGTTCTCTAGTTGTTTTGAAAGCCATGATGCACTGTTGTTTTAAAGAACTTAAATACCATACAGACTTTAGGAACTAATCTCTAATTTAAATCTTCAAAGACCTATAGCTCAACACAAGAATCCAGTACAAGGCAGAATTTTTTTTTTTTCTAAAAAACTAAGATGCCACAAAGAACCACTGAAGAACCGTTACTTTTAAGTGTGGCTGTCACGAAAACTTAACTTCTTGGATTAAAAAAAATCTAAATAAAGAGATGACCTTTTCAAAGAAAACTCATTTTGTGTCAACCAAGTTATTTTTGAAATTTTTTGCACCTACTCATTTTCTCCATGTAGAGCTGTCAGGTACACAAGCAGTGTATTTTTAGAGTTAACTTACCCTTTACATCTGTTGTCTGGGTGATCCTTCTTTAAGATGGAACATTGATTTCACAGACATTAGTTAAACTAACACATGATGAAATCGCTATCATCTGTAGAACATAGGCTTTTTACCTCCCACACCTTTGTCTGTCGTGCTTTTCCTTGAGATGTCACTCTATGTGTGTGCTTTAGCGTTATCCTTCTCCTCAGCAAAGGCCTTTGTGGTGCCTCTGAACAGGAAAGAAAAACCAAAGACTGAATCTATAAGATGCACAGACCTCATTTGCGTCTGCACTTTAGGAAAGCACAGTTCGGTTGCTTGTCTCTTTTTCCAAAGCTGAGCTGTGTTCATTTAAAGAAGGTCAGGTTAAAAAAACTACAGGGTAATGAAGTTCTGTAAGTAAATAGTATGTAAACTGTCACATCATCTTGAATTTCAATGCCATTTTAAGTGTAAAATGAATCAGCAATGAATTCAGTGGTTGGTCTGAGAAATATGTGATCATTTTAAGCAAGCTTTGAAACAACCAGTCATTAAAAATGAGTAAAACTCAACTACTGTCAAAACGTAAGCCTATTTTGAGTATTTAAACAAAAAATGACATACATGTGATAATGCAATGATGTTTCTAATCATCTTATTTTCACACTGGAAAAAAGTAAAAGTAAACAAAAAATATGTATATTCATTATAGCTTTTAAGTTTTGCATTTAAATTATAAGAACTGATAACAAGTTTTTTTTTTTCTTAAAAAAAAAGCATATTTATTCCTGAAAACAAACGAATACCTAATTAATTCAACCAGGTTTAAAGAGGAAAGTAAAAAAAAAAAAAAAAAAAAAAAAAAAAAAAAAAAAAAAAAACTCACCTGTTGTGCGAGCGTCAGATAGATGCAAGCAAGAGAGCAATTATTAGGTCGAATGCTCTGGAAAAAGTTCAGGTCACCCCTTTTATAATGTTTAGCATGACATTTAGTGGAAATTCAGCTGTTTCTCCACTGGGTGTTGGTGTGTGTGTGTGTGTGTGTGTGTGTGTGTGTGTGTGTGTGTGTGTGTGTGTGTGTGTGTGTGTGTGTGTGTGTGTGCGTGTGTTCATATTGTATATTCATGTGTGCATTACAGAGTGTGTAGTAACTGCCAGTCAGACTGTCTTCACATCTTCTTCAGAAATTATGTGGCAATTTGTTGTTTCTGTTTCCTATTTTAGAAACTCTTCATTGCGGCAAAATGTCCATATTTCCTGAGTGATTACTTAGGGTTTTCTACATGTAAATGTTTTAAAGATAGTTGTCTTTTTTTATTACTGGGGTTCTCATACTTGATGTTGACTGTGAAACATGGCAAACATCTTTTTTCTATGTGTTTTCTAAATAAATGATCCCTCTTGTGTGGGGGAGCCAATGCTCAAATTCATCTTCAGCATCTTACGTGTAAGACAGCAGTGAGGTTCATTCACTCTGATTCATTTCAAAACATCTCTCTTATAAGATAAAACTTCTTTTCAAAAATCAGATATTTCTTTTTTTTTTAGTTTTCAAATTTAATGACCGAGATTAAATGAAAAAACTAATAATTCTGCCTTATACCTAAATAAAAAAAGGGCCAGCGTGCCACTTTCAAATCAAATTCTGGTGAAGTCCATTCCGGAAGACCGGAAAATGAGATTACAAAGAAAATAACCTATTACGTGTTCGGAAAGTCCGTTTGCAGGGTTTGTGACGTTGTATTCGGGCTCTGGGGGGAGACTGAACATATGTACAGGGTACATAGCATGTGTGTCGATTAGTTTAACGCAGGAAAAAAACATCCTCATCCTGTGGTTGAAAAGGTTATTTGAGTGTTTTTGAACAAATTGTTCTTCAATAATGACACTCCCAAGCACATGTACTGTATGTAGACTTGCAAGACTTTTTCCGTCTTTTCTGATGCGTGTACAAAAATATATATAACTTTAAAACATTTCTGAAGATGAAAACAGAGTAGATTTAAACATGGAACTTAACAGCATGCAGACTAATGTTAAAAAACAATTAATGCTTGGGGTCATATTTCTAAAGTCTGAAAAGTTCACATAATATGAACTATACATAGAATATGTAAACTGTTAATAAATATTCACGAATAAGCATTTGATAGCTGGTCATAATTTCTGACATTCTGTTCAGCAATTCAAAACATTTCTCTTCATGTTTTAAATCTTATATGTTTCATTGGGCTGTAACACCAAAGGCATCAATGTAAAAAAAATTATTAAAAGAGCATAAAATTCTTACATTGAAAAACAAACATGAAAATGTAAGATTTGCTCAATATAAACTAAAATCTACGATTTTTTTGGTAAATTCACTTCAGCTTTTTTACATTCATTTTATAATGTGTGCTTGCCGAATTAAACACCATGTGATGATTTATAAGATATTTATAAACAATGAAAAAAAAGTTTAACCACTTCCAGGCTAAACGTTTTGTTTTATTATTTGTCTGTAGTACATAGTTTTTATCACATAGTGTTTTGAACAATAGCATGTTCCTAGTCTTTAGGCAAGTTTTGTGACAGCAAATGAAATTAAACACTTGGTAGGCAAAGAACCAACTGGTTAACTGGTTAAAAAAGATCGAAATTAAACAAAGGGTGATATGTTTGAGGTGTCTTTAAGCAGATGTAATCTTACCACAGGGTTAGTTATAAAAGTACTAGTCACTGGAATACATATACCCACTTTGTTCCTGATGTCACTCAAGATTTGAGACATAAGCTGTTCTTTTGAATCACGTCTACACAATCATTTTTCCATTTTAATCATAGACTTTGAGTTTACTAGGAAATATAGGGGATGCATTCAAACAATGATTATCTCACATCCTCATTCAACAACAATACCTGACAGGGGTGTGGAGAGTTGTAACATAACCAATCCCCACTGAAGACGTTTTCTATTTTCTTGATTTTTCAGCATGCCTAGACAGTAGGAAAAACAGACAGATGTAAGCCAGGTAAGAGTTGTCTTGACTATTTCATGCAGGCAGCAGACCTGTATTATAGATTTATTTTAAATAGTAGATATATAGGTAACATGCAAGTACATTAAATATTACAGCTGTTACGATGCAAATATGTATAATGATGGTTCATTTTTGGCTGTTATTGCTGTTTTTGTTACCAACTAGTTTAACAACTTACTTTGAGTTGTAACAATGGAACAATGGAAGAGAGATATAGATATCTTATGTTAAAATATGAGAATAAAGAACCAAAACTCTCAGAGTTATTCATGGTTAAACAGAAATGTGACCTTGGACCACAAAACCAGTCTTAAGTAGCACGGGTATATTTGTAGCAATAGCCAACAATAAATACATTGTATGGGTCCAAATGATCGATTTTTCTTTTATGTCAAAAATCATTAGGATATTAAGTAAAGATCATGTTCCATGAAGATATTTAAAACATTTCCTACTGTAAATATATCAAAACTTAATTTTTGATTAGTAAGATCCATTGCTAAGAACTTCATTTGGACAACTTTAAAGGCGATTTTCTCATTTTGATTTTTTTTTTGCACCCTCAGATTCCAGATTTTAAAATATAGTTGCATCTCAGCCAAACACTGTCCTAATAAACCATACATCAATGGAAAGCTTATTTATTCAGCTTTCAGATGATGTATTAATCTCAGTTTCCAAAAAAATGACCCTTATGACTGGTTTTGTGGTTCAAGGTCACAAATGCTTACAATTATGGTTACTCTCTATACGCAGGAAGCCAGACCCCTGATGCTACACCTGTTGCACATATTGATTTCACTATATTAAGCAAGACTGACTGCTCCATCTAGGGGTTAAAATAGCTTACCGATCAATATCTCTAAACGGTAATGGTCCATAATCGAATATGCCAACTTTTCTTTCTCACCATGGATCTCATTAGCTTCGAGATTATTCTGCTATAATGTTCATGATTGTGCTATCAGATATTAATCTAACACATATTTTGTCTGCATAAGCTGCTTTGCTTTGTCTGCAAGCTGTTTGTAGAGACTTTTGTTTTATATATTTATAAGTAAAGGGATTAGGCATCAAAACCATTTTAACCCCCATAACTGGTTGTTATCATGCTTGTTATTTAATAATTCTTCACATATCATAATTCAAAACTGTACTAATTCTGTCGTTGGTAAATTATGTGGACCTTAGAGCTACAATTCAAATCAGCAGTTTAAAATTTTGTTTTAGAAAGTTACAGAGGGCCTGTTACCCCAAGTGGCCTTTAGCCCAAGTGGCCTTTAGCCCCATTTCACCCTACCATGAAGAAGAGTATGGGTAAGGGGTTGAATCTTCCCAAACTATTTAAAGCTGCATAACATGCTGAACACCCACAACTGCTTGTTTAAAAACAGGTGAAGCATGACCACATTTGTTTTAAATATTTGTTTTAATAGAAATTCTATTACAAATTTTTAAAAGCCTGGAAATGTCAGTTATTTTGTTAGTTTACATATTCTTGACAGCAACACAAAGTACTTACTGCATTCTTGGCTGAAAATGTCTTTAAATGAATTAAAAAAAAAAAAAAAGGAGGGCTGAGTTTAGATTATAATCATCTCATGATCATTATTTTTGTTTTATTATTATTACACTCTAAAAAATGCCGGGTTAAAAACAACCCAGCATTGAGAGAAATATGGACCAACCCTGCAACTGGGTTAATGTTAAATGTTTAACCCAGCCTTCTGGGCAGTTTATTTAACTCAACTATTGTTTATAAATTACTATATGGCTGGCTTAAAATGAACCCAAAATAGGTTGTAAATTAAGAATCAGACACACAGTTAGTAGAGGCATCAGCAATAATCAAAAGGTGAAGGTTTATTAATAAGGATTTAAAAAAAAAAAAAGTTTATTATTTCATTATCATTTATTCAGCTTATTAATAAATGATTGAACATATTCATAAATGTTAATTTCCAACCTATTTTGAGTTCATTTTAAGACAGCCATATAGTAATTTAAGCAATAGTTGAGTTAAATAAAACTACCCAGCAGGTTAGGTTACACATTTAACCAAACTGCTGGTTTCAAAACAACTCAGTCACTGAGTTTGTCCATATTTCACCCAGCACTGGGTTGTATCTAACCCAGCATTTTTTTAATAATAATAATAAAAATAATAATAATAATTATTATTATTATTTATATTATTAATAGTATTATTATAAAATTACATTATATATTACATATACAGTGTATACATATATTAATATAATTACATATATATTACATACATCATTATATATCATAAATATTATTCTAACAAACAGATCTATTAGATCTATTATTATTATTATTATTAAGAGTAGCAATATTTGCTTTTTAGCCATACTGCCTTTACTTCTTTTGCGATTTGTATTATAAGAGATTATCACAACAAACGGCAAGCAATGAGAGTGTCTTTAAACTTTAAAATAGCAGTGGGGGGCGTGTGCGGTTTGGAGCGGCCAACAAGAGATCAGGGGGAGGGATATAGCAACAGAGCCCATCTTCCTCCTGACCTCTGGAAAACGATGGACGTGCAGCTTCCTTCTAAATTTAGACACTTATTCGTGTCTGTGCACTATGAGCTCCAAACTGCAGTTCTTGTTCATGTCAATAGTTTAGGCCTAGTTCGGTCGAAACGAGGTGACAGACCCTCGCGGGTCTCCGTTGAGCAGCAACTATGAGCGGCAGCTCGATCTGACGGACACGCACCATCGTGGTAACGGCACCTTTCATGTTTACGCGGCTCAGAAACAGACGTAATGGCGCAGGGGAATAATAGTAATTTTCTAACTATCCCCTCACAAGAGGGGCTTTTCAGGACGGTGAGGGTCGAGCGTTCCGAAGACAACAGCAATGACGAAGATGAGGAAGAAGCGGAGGAAGACGTCAGGCTAATACCGAGGTGTTCTCCTGTTCCCAGAAAGCGAGGCTCGTCGATTGCGGATGAAACCGCCGAGTACATGCGAATTCGCCTGGTGTTAACGAACAGAAGAGTGTCGTTTGCAGACAGTACGGGAGCCGAGCTGGTTGATGTCAGAATGTTTGTCCCGTTTGATTCAGATGACGAGGACGAGTCGAGATGGGAGGAAGAGGAGGCTCGGTACCGAAAAGCCTACCGTGAGCCCACTTACCGTGTGTGGCCAGAGTTCCAGCCGCTCACAGGGGCAGAGCTCATGCTCGCAGTCCACACCAACAAGCTGGAAGTGGAGAGCGTGACATCTGTGCCAGATGAGCCTCTGTCGTTTGAGGTGCTTATTCGTGTGCTCAACATTTCGTTTCACAAATCAGTCTATGCCCGCTCCACGATGGACGGTTGGATCAATCACTTTGATTATCCAGCCGAGTACGTCCAGGGCTCCAACGACGGCGAAACGGACAAGTTCTGCGTGAAGCTGGCCTTCGCTTCACCGTACCTGTTCAACGGAGCGCGGGTTGATTTTGTTGTGCGATATGAGACGCCGGATGGAGAGTTTTGGGCAAACAACTCTGGTAGGAATTACTCGGTAACTCTCTTACAGTCATATGAAGACGACACAGTGCAGACCCCCACAGCGGACACAACTGAGCTGAGAGGAATCCTAAAACCTCCCAGGTACCGGTAAGTGGGCGTTGGTGAACCTACAACACGGGTCACACCCTGTTGTTAAATCTATGTTTAGCCAGCAGTCAGTGTTATTTACTTACCAACTGATTTAGCCGTTTAGCACGGATTAAGCAATTAAGCAATGTCATGCTAAAATCTTACTTGTGTGATATTTCTTAACTGTTTGCTTTTATCCTCAGTAAACTTCTTGCGTAATTTACCGTTCAGACCAAAAAAAAAGTCGAGTTAACTACCTTTTGCCCGCCAACGGAAATAGTTTAAAGATTTTAGATTTCGAAGTCGCCAAGCAACGTACAGACTAAAAGCTGGTCTGGAATACCATGTGTAATTGGAAGCGGAGAGACAGACAAACAGCGTTCTGTGAACATCCTGCTCCAGTTCCACTCCAGGTTTTGCATTTCCCAAGAGAGAAAATCTGAACTGAGATACTGGAGCGAGAGAGAGGGGTCATGACATGGATTTTTATTTTAACACGTTTCTTGATGTTTACTTATAATGTTAATAAATGTTTTTTGCACAAAAACAAATATGTAGAAAAATGATTACTTTTACTGTTTTGAGGGGCGGGTCCTTAAAGGCTTGTGAGGAATCGGCCACTGTTATGACTGGCTAAACATTATTGCATAGGAAACAGTATCAAGGTCCTCTCGCTATAGCATGTGAGTGTTTTGACAACGTGATAAAGAAAAAAACAAAACGGTAATTTCCAGACAAAGCATTATGAAACCATTTACTTACAGTTTGTGATGCAGCTGCAGTCAGATGTAGTACTGTTTCATCTTCAAACAAATGTTTCTTTGTGAACTCTCCATGACACTGTGCCTTGTTCACACCTCCGCCCTGCCAACAATGCTGTAGAAAGATAAGCAGACTCTCTGACGATCAAATACTTGGTCTTGTATTTAAAGTGGTGGCAAAACAAACAACATGTTAGTCTTATGCAGACTGACCACAAGTAGGTATAATTTAACCTCATTAAATATTTTAAATGTGAAAATAAGAAATTGATTGATGGAAAGAACTTAACAATTATAGTTACGTGTTTGCTAGCAAAAAGTAAACCAATTAAAAGCCATTTGTGTAGTGTGGTTTTTGTGTTTATGGTTAAGTTCTAGTCTAATTTCATATTTAATTACTAATTAACATTATTTGTGCACAGTCTACATTACAAACAGTCTTGGCTGAAGTGTAGCCGGTGTTGTTTTGAGCAAATTAATTGCATTCCCACTGAAAATAATTTTTGAAAGACATTTTCTAGTGAACTAGTGTGGTCGGAACCAAAGTTTACAGGACAGCGTTTTCTGAATGCTCTCAAGTGGAGAACTTCTACATTCCAACTGGTTGCTGCCAAACCGTGTCATAGCTCATTAACATAAAGTTGACCTGACTTGAACTCTCCTCTACGGCCACACCGTCCAAGATGCGCTGCACCGCTTCTCGCCGGAGCTCGCCACTGACTTCCGGCCACTTTGACTCTCTTGCCGGAGGTGGTGTGAACGCACGGTTACAAAACAAAACGCTCAGATCAAACCTCAGACTTGATCCAGGATGCCATTATAAATAAACTATCCATTGTTTCTTACGCTGGGATCCTTCTGATATCTGTACAAAGACGCGAACGAGCTGTTTAAACCAAAAACGCGTCAAAGCGAACGTTCTTTCACTCCATTTGTCCTGTTGATGACAGACTCAAGTGCTCAGAGTGTGTCATAAAGCGAATGCACATCTGTATACTGTACCCAGTGTAGACAAGATAGTGGCAGTGATTGTAATTTGTATTTGCCTTCAACGTGACTGAACGCCAGTGGGCGGGGCCTGTGGTGAGAGGATGACTATTTGTCGATGCCTTGCTCTGGAGGCGGTGTTTATGCAAATGTCTGTGCCCAGGTAATGTCATCTTGCACCTCAGATAAATGCTTTGTTTATAATGAGGAGGGTGTTTTAAGCTATGAAACTTGTAGGATGTTTCAATGATACAAACACCTCTTTTATGCCGAAAGATCAAGGCAAATTTCTCATGTCACGACCCCTTTAAAAAAAACACAGAGGCCCTTAAAAAACACAAAAATATGATGCTCTGAGCCACCTTAGACCTCTGGTGCTGCTTTGATACAGTATAGCTTAGTGTAGCTCAAAACATTGTCATGTATAAGTGTATAATTTATAATTGTAGATTTCTTGTAATAATTCAGTGTTTCCACATACGTTTTCTATTTAAAACAAAAATTAGTAACACTGTTACTGAAAATGAATGCTGATTTTATGCAGCTTCTGTGCAATGCACCTTTTCCTGTTATATTTAGTTGCAGCCTTTGCAGTGTATAAAATCATGAAATACCAAATTGTCACATTTCCTTCTGCAAAAAAAAGGAGAACCGTGGAATAACAAAGCTATTTTGAATTACACAGGGGTTGTTATACAGCATCTGTATTGTGTGAGTTTTGGGGTTGCACGGTCTCCCCACCCCCTCACTCCCTTTTAAGAATGGTAGTCATTCGAGGGTGTGTGAGGAGGATGAAAATAGGACAAGGCAGGTGTCACTTTCAGCTCTGGTATACCGAGACCTTAACTTTGACCTTTTCTATAGGGGTTGCACAGTAAGAGACACAACAGACCAACAAAAGCAGATGCAAACCTACGCCGGGAGACATATTCCTTTTACCCATTATTTCCACTATTCCACCAACGCCAATGAAAGTTTGAGAAAGAAACAAATGTGTGGCACAGAGATGAAAATGCTATTTATGTACAAACATTGTCACGGAACTCCTGTCAGGAGATAAAAATCAGAAGACGAGTTTCGACCTACAGTTCCATACAGTCTCGCAAGTCTTGCTCGCAACCTTTCCTCAAATGTCAAGTCTTGTTTCAATTACATTGCTCAAACATGCTACAAATAGAAGGTCATAGAACAGGATGTCAATCGAACTGCTTCGCACATGCAAAACACTCGGAATATGTAGCGGCTTCTCATGAGATGGAAACGGTTTTGCAAAGAATCACATGGCCATAGCATCTGACCATCATGCTCATCAAAAACCTTTCGATGATGTATGCAAGAATGGATGTGTAATATATGGACAGGTCCTTATCCCATCATGGGATCTATTGTGTGGTTTAAGGGTGAGTGTGGGTTAGACAGCCTTCACACATGGCTCTGAAAAAAGCTTCTTAAACTCTGGAGGCGGTCAGATATTACCAAAGTAACAAATGTCACAGAATTCAGTTATTTTCCATTTAGTGAAATAATCATGTGTACCTCTGGCCGATGGATTATACTTGTTCTTTTAAACGAATATATCACCCAAAAATGAAAATTCTGTCATTATTTACCCACCTTCATATCATTCCAAACCTGCATGACTTTGTTTTCTCCAGAATTTAAAAGAAGATATATTAAAGAGTGTTGGTAACCAAACTGTTTTAATTTACTTCCATTGTAAGGAAGTTGTATTTCTCAGAATCTTTTGTGTTCCACTGAAGAAAGTCATTTAGGTTTGGAATGACATGAGGGTGAGCTATTACTTCTGTAATGAGCAACTGATAGTCTTATATTATATCTATACTTTTCATTTATTAACACTCTTTATCAATGTGTGCTGCTGAAGAATGATTGTTTTGGTGTGTATGTGTGTGTCTTCTTTTTAGAGCTGACATTGGTTATGATGACTCAAACGACAGTGGAGATGGTATGTCTTCAGCATCATAATATCATCCAATAGCTTATTTAAATCAGGTTAAATATAACAAATATTTGCAAGGTTAGTTGTTTTATGTCTCAGGGTTCTTTGTGGTTTTTTTTAGCAGATCTGAGCACTACGTGTGAAGCAGCGGAGAATCAAGCGTCTTTTGCACAGCCGGTTATAATTCAGCCAGAGATCGATATCGAGGTGAGCGAGGTTTGCTTTGTAATCACCTTTTCTAAGCGCGGCTGGGATAGCAGGTGGAAAAAGATACAGCGTATCATGAACATACAAAAAAAAGAAGAGTTTAAACAAATTTGTTTTTCCCTCCTTACTCTAACCTTTACCAGATTTCCATGACGGTTTTCATGTGTGGTTTAACAGCAACTCTTTTTTCACACTTTTTTGTGTGTCTGAAAGCTCATTGACCTCTGCTGTCTAGACGCTCTCACAGTGACTCTTTGTATGTTTTTACTGTCTGTGTCGATATACAGTTATCTATCTATCAGCAAATCGTTCTCTTTAATCTGTGATTCCATTTGTTTTAGGTTATTCTTAAATCCCGGATTCCTGTCTGTCACTGTTGCAACAAATGCAGAGCTGTAGTGTTTTTCAGAGCAAGCCAGGCTAAAGATAACTCAACAATCTAGATATAAAATTAAACTTTTAACTCACTGATTGCCTGTTGCCTATTTAATACTAGCTCAAATTTTGATAATGTGGATTTTCATCATACTTGCATACTCACACAATGCAATTCGCTTGTTAAAATTCCCATCGACATTTCACTGTCTAGATAACCACATGCCTGTGTCTATTTGCAGCGTGTCGATTTGCAGCTGTTTCGAGTAAATGAGTCTGGCGTTTACAACAATAGCTTCACCATCTCAGTTTCCGGTCTGTCGTCAAACCTTTACAATAAATTGACAAGACACATTTTTATTTCTTTACTAGAGAGCCCTTAGAGGGATAAACCACACAAATTCTTATCATTTCAAGTTGTTCCAAGCCTGTATGACTTTCTTTAGTAGAACATTCCATTCAACAGATACAATGTTTTGAGACACTTCTCAAAATGTTCTATATAACTGTGAACTCTTCCTTTACTTGTGAACTGGTAAGCCTTTAGAATATATGAAAATATGATTTAAAAATATATTTAAAGATTTAGTTTAAAAAAAAAAAATAGTTATGCTGACAGTATGTCAGGGTGGTTTGTAAATTAGCCAAATAATTCAAATGTGTCAAACAAAACATTATGCTCCAGTATATATTATATTAAAAACAAAATGTGTTTTTGTTGATACTGTTATTCTTTTCGTCTGTCTACCTGAACAGCTCATTGAAGCGTCAGCATCAACTTAGGTAAAGTGCATGTGATATGCTAACTTATCGCTAACTTGTTAATTTCACTCATTCGTCATGTTGCATGTAACATGCATCCTGTACCTTGACCCATATTCGTATTCATATTTTGAGTTTTAAAACACCAATAAGCTAGTGTATACTATATATTATGTTTATATACGCATAAAGACACAGTTTAGTCAGTGCAGTCTGGTTTTATGTTGGCAGTTCTTGATATTTCCAACTTGAGACAAAATGGCTGTGAATGTTTAACTAAAGTTTGGGCTGTTTTATTAGGCTTGTTGAGCTGTTTTCCCATAGACCGTTTTGGCAAGGAGTTATTGGGAGCAAAAAAACAAAAAACCCTGTATAACTCAAGTAAACAAACAAAACTGTCAAAGTTATACATATAAAAACCCAGTTAAAAATAAACAGTAGAAATTGTATTTCTGTGTATGTTGTGTAAATATTGTCCGTGTCATAGCATGTTTACCTTGAGATTTTTCCCTGCACAGCTTTAAACAGACAAATTTCATAGGGAAACAGCGTTCCCTCACATTTTCAACATCACTTTTCTCATCGTTGTTTTTAATTCTTGTATAATTTTGTTACAAGATTTTTTCACATCATGTTCAGAACTCTTTTAAAGGTCTTGTTTCCATTAGTGTAATCTCCCCTCATTCGCACAAGCTTCTGGGAAAAGAGCCAGAAGAAACTGGCACAAACATCAGGCTAACACAAAACACTTTCCTGTTAGCACTTGGCTTTATAGGTAGTTCAACTATTTATTGATTTACTTATTTCTGTGCAATTAAATATTAATTAGCATTGATAATTAAACTGATAAACTGATGGTCTGAAAAAAACAGCATGTATTAAGCATAAGTTGAAAACTATTTATACTAATATTAGTAGATAACTTGTGCTCATAATCAGTTTTGGTGTTAATAATAATAATAATAATAATATGCATTAGCAAATGCAATTTATCTTGATTCTCCTACTAGTTGCAATCAAGAAATGATTACAGCAATGCATATTGAATTTCAAGTTTGTGTCATTCATCTTGCACTTTTTGTTAGTTGGTAGTAAATTCATAAATGCAAAACAGCGTTTACTGCCTACAGTTTACATTCTTGATTCTTTGCAATCCAAGCTTTTTTTGTGTTACTTTCCTCTTTGTTGCAGACTGCCAAGAATTTGTCCAGTTCTCCAGAGTCCACCACAACATCCTCCACAGCAGGATGTCCGCTGTCCACTTCAGATACTCCCCTTGGAGAACCACTTGCACAAGAGTCAACGTCATCCAATAATTTACCACAAACAGAAGAGCCTGGACTTCAGCCGCCAACAGAGCAGTTCTCTAAGCCACAAGATCAAGTCTATAATGCTGGCCCTTCCTTGTCTCTTCCCCTTCCTGAAGTCCTCATACACCATTGTGATCACCCAGAGACAACCAAGGATGAATTTGAGGATTCCAGTAAACCTGACCAATCCCTTCACACACAGAAAGAAGATTTCCACACTGAGATGTTAGCGCAAGTGCCTTTCGAGTTAGGCCAACCATCGCTGGCTGGGTTTCCAGACATGCCACAAATCCAGGTAGAAGGTATGGAGAAAGAAGATGTTGAGGAAAAGGATGACACATTGGCATATGTGCTAGAAGAACCAAGTAGGAATGTAGAAGAAGATAAAACAGGGAGTTGCTTTCACATGTTGGAAGAAGCCAATCAGCCTCCTTCATCAAAGGAGGTAAACAATGCAACTGAAGTTGCGGAGAAGCTCAATTTGTCAGAGGAAGGAATTCAAGAACAGAAAGTAGAATCTGTCTCTTCGGTCCAAGTTGAGATCACCAAGATGGTTGAGGTGGAAAGTACCAAGGTGGATGATGAGGAAACAGATGGTTTGGTGGCTTCCTGTTTGCCTCATTTTGGTCCCACAAGACAGGACAACGAATCCCAGATTTTACTCAGCCATCCAGCCTCTGATAAGCCGGCAACCATGCAATGTCTGCAAGAGGAAGAAGAACTTGTCATGGATCCGAGCATGTTGGCCTCAGTCCTTCCTGAGGATCCAAACCTTGATAATCAAACTATTTCCAAGTGTATTCCAGAGCATCCAACAAGCAAACAAGCAGAAAATCCAGAGCTGATCAGCATTTCTGAAACATCACCAACAGCCTTCGATCTTCAGCTTTCAACTGTTAACTCTTCAGCAGAAGATGATTTAAATTTTGAGGGTGATGAAACGTCTATTGCTCCATACCAGACATGTAAAGACCCTGAAACCCAGCACACACTGCCAAGACCCGGCACTGAACTATCTCAAATATCAAAAGATCACACTGAGGTTACTCTGGACACGTGTCTGATTGTCTCCGCGACCTTCTTCACTGCTGTTATTTGCCTGGCAGTTGGGATTCAAGAGCCCAGTGCTTTTCTGTGTGTGGGATTATTCCTGTTGTCCCTCTGCTTCTAATTTCTATGCCAGTTTTCTCCATCTGTTTCTTCTAAAAAGCCTTAAGACTTTACCTTCTTCCTCTTCCCCCAGTGCCTTCAGGAATTCCAAAAAATATTTACATGCAAACAGATCTGGTGTTTGTGTTTATGTGGTTGTAAATAGAGTAAAATAAAGTGTTTTCAGATTTAGGAGTTGAGCTTCTGCTTGATATACAGTGCCTTGCAAAAGTATTCATACCCCACATTTTGTTATGATGCAACATTGTGTTAAACTGCTTTAAATAACTTTTTTCCCCACATCAGTCTACACTTAATTCACCATAATGACAAAGCACAAAACAGGTTTGTAACAACAAAAATAAAAAAAAACTGAAATGATTTTAATGCATAAGTATTCATTTCTGGGACACTTGAAATTTAGCTCAGGAGAACTCATATTGCTTGTAGATGTGACTACACTTTGAGTGGAGTTAAACTGTGGCAAATTCATATGAATGAGTGTAATTTGGAAAGGCACAAACCTCTCAGAAAAGGTCCAACAGCTGAAAATGCAAAGGAACTGCCTGTAGAGCTCAAAAACAGGTTTGCATCAAGGCACAGATCTGGGGAAGAGTTCAGAACAAAATTCTGCTGCATAGAAGGTTCACAGAAGCATGTATCCATAATGAAAGACACCGAGCACCAAACAACGAGGACTCCTAGAGCTGGCCTCCTGGCCAAACTGAGCAAGTGATGGAGAAGGGGCTTGGTTACACTGGTTATATAGCTGATGGTCACTCTAGTTGAGTTACATGATCATATATGCAGATGGGAGAAACTTACAGAACAAACATCACTGCAACACTCTGATCTGGTCTTTATGGCAGTGCGGCCAAACTCAATCCTCTCCTCAGAGAAGACACATGAAAACACACTGGGTATTTAAAAAAAAAGCACCTAAAAATTCTCCGGTCTGACGAACGTCAATTCCAAGCATCATGTTTGAAGGAAACAAAGCACTGCTCATTACCTGCGAAGTACCATCCCAAAAGTAAAGTGTGCTAAAGTAAAGGGATTGAAGGACTCATCAGAGTAGAAAGAAAGCTCAGTGCACCAAAATATTGAGATAGCCTTAATGAAAACCAAGTCCAGAGCATTCAGAACCTCAGACAGGGCTTGTTCACCTTCCAACAGGACAATGACCTTAAGCATACAGCAAAAGTGGCTTATAGGCAACTCTGTGAATGTCCTTGAGTAGCCCAGCCAGAGCCTTGGCTTGAACACAGTCTGAAATTGTCTGCCAGCCCCCATCCAAGCTGACAGAGAGGTTAAGAGTTGAGGCGAAGTATAGATGTGCAAAGACTTAAGGCTGTAAACGTGCTTCACCTAAGTGTTGAGTTAAGGGTATGAATACTTATGCAATGTGCTTACTTCAGTGTTTAATTTTTAATAAATTTGTAAAGTTGTCACAAATCTGTTTTTGCTTTGTCATTATGGTGTATGGAGTGTAAACTGATGTGGGGAAAAGGTAATTTAAAGCAGTTTAACATAAGGCTGCAAGATAAAACGTGAAAAAAAAATGAAGGGGTATGAATACTTTCGCAAGGCACGGTATTGTGCATTATTAAGATTTCCAGTTTAAAATCTGCAGTGGTTTATTTACAGCCAAAAATAATAGTTTGAATAAGCAATGTGTGTTTTAGCTAAATGACATCACTGTGTACCTCATATATGATTGGCCATTGGAACGTGACTCAGCTCATTGATTCATACTTACCAAAATGTGTTTGTTTTGTGAGTCTCTCTCTATATTAGAATATAGTAGCTACTGAAGATTATATTTGGTTCTTTTGGAACATTCTTGGGAGTCATTTGTGAGTGGAATGTCTTGATGGTGCGCGTACGTGTGATAAGAAATGCGGTGAGACTGGACAAACGGCGCAGGTGATTTTAGAGCAGAAAAGTTTGAGTTTTAAGTTTTGTTAAATCTAAAGTTTTACTTATACCACAGTGTGTTTTAAGTGAGGAGTTAGTCTGTGTAGACGTCTATGAACTAAGCAGAGCATTTATCTAGGTATGAAATGTTTTAAGACACAAGTTTGTATGTTTATTCACTAAATTTCACTGTGAAGGTGCATTTGATGTTATACGTGATTATTTTGTGACTTTGCACATGTGCTGTCTACTTAAAATGAGTAAATGTTAAGCTTGAAGAGGATGAAATTCAACACCGCTCTGCTTAAAAGAAACACTTAAACTTACTAACCTTGCTCAGCAGACAAGTGTACAGCCTTTTGCAGTGATCTTTAAAAGCGTGCCCCAAGCCCCTGATACCCCAAAAGGTCACGCATTGCGCTGAAGTCACGGCATC
The DNA here is from genome assembly GCF_022985175.1 of Labeo rohita. Classification (NCBI taxonomy): domain Eukaryota; kingdom Metazoa; phylum Chordata; class Actinopteri; order Cypriniformes; family Cyprinidae; genus Labeo; species Labeo rohita. Next base: position 19,500,447 of record NC_066876.1, on the reverse strand, counting down.
AGGTTACCGGGTGACTAAACACCATTGTAGGCAGAGGACAGAACTGTTCCTTGAAGAAATCTTTTACCCTTGATTCCCTTCTTCCAAAACCTGACACAAAGATATTGAGTCAGTCACTTATTTTATTACTTTGTCGTCTCACTGAATTGTGCAAACAAGGTTGTGAACACATTCTGTTCTCAATAATGAAATATTCACGTTTTATCATGTCTATGTCGAAGTAGAAATAAAAGTTTATAGTTGATAAAAACGGATCTGTTTATTTCACAGCTTTGTTTTGTGTACAGCCCTTCACATAAAGATCATCAAGCTTGCTGTTAACAAAAATGTGAAATGAATTAAACTTTGGCATTGAACAGTTATATTCAGAGCAGTGGAACTCATGATATCTTTAATAAACAAGAACAGTTTGTTGCGCATTCATGAATGTGTCATAAAGGTCCGACAAGGCAACTTGATTTTTTTCAATACAAAACCAATAAAAATAACAAGTGGTAGTCTTTATATATGTACATATGCACAGATTTGGTGGAATGATAGGTATAGATAGGTGATAGATAGATTTTTGTGAATTGATTTAAGCGAGGTGTTCCTGAGCATTGGTTAATCCAGGATTTATGTTTCATCTCACATTCATTTACAGCACACATTCCAGCTTTACTGTCCAGTTATGAAAACCCACTGAGCTGCGATTCCCAAAAGCACAGAAAGCATAAGTAGATTGTATGAACCACTATCAACAATAGCATGAGTAGTAGTCAGACCTGTGAAATAATAACCAAACTTAAGCACTTCCATTCATTTCAAGTCCAGCGCTCAAATACAGTCACTGAAAGACCAGTTTGACAGTATGAATATATTTTGTCATGAGTTAGACTATATACAGAATGACAACATTTTGCATGCGTAAAAGGCAACATTTCATGTAGGTCCACCTCCTTCAGTCTAATAAACTTCCCCTTCTGTGTATTAATAGTATAATTTTGCCCCCTGGTGGAAATTTCAAGTTAAGGGAAAAAAAAAAAAAAAAAAAAAATAGAAGTAACAACATTGTAGATTTTTGATATTTTGCACTGGCCTAAAGATATTTCCTAAAATCAGGGGAAAAATTACACTACAAAACTTTGCCGAAAAAAGTAAAAAAGAAAACCCCTCCTATTAAAACGGATAAAGCATATGAACATTTCAATGTTAAAAAAAAAAAAAAAAATTAAAATCTTTTTTTTTTTTTTATAGATTCCATCATGTCAAAGTTTGATATGGATTAAAATATGGGTTTAAAACAGTACTAAAAATATTTTTTAACTTTACAGACATCTTTTCTAACGGACAAATTGAAAATTTAATGCCACATTTTATACACTATTTAAACACGGAACACAACATTGCTACGGAAAAAGTTGAGGTTGATTCTGGGGAAATAAAAAAAAATTCTTAAATATATATTTAAAATTCAAGAAGTATTTCAAAACACCTCCCAAAGCAGTTTCTAAACTGCAAATGCTTTCAACATTCACTGGAACACATGATCTTTTTTCAGTCCCTATTTTGCATTGACTTCCTCTAAAAGAGGTACTTTCGACATGTCGGTACCCCGCATTTGCACTCTACGCGCATGCGCTTTTTGGGGGAGCCTGGGAGTCCCGTCAGACTGAAATTTGAATCCATCTTCGTGCTCTCGGCATCTACCGGATCAACTATGGACGTAAAAATAAAAAACAGGTCAGAAAAACTGAACGTTTTCTCCTTACTGTATGTACAGTTGAAGTCAAAAGTTTACATACACCTTGCAAAATCTGCTAAAACAAAAAATAATTATTTTACCAAAATAAGAAGGATCATACAAAATGTGTTTTTTTTTTTTTTTTTAATTTAGTACTGAGCTGAATACGGTTATTTCACATAAAAGATGTTTACATATAGTCCATAAGAGAAAATAATAGTTGAATCTATAAAAATGACTGTTCAAAAGTTTACATACACTTGAGTCATAATACTGTGTTGTTACCTAAATGAGCCACAGCTGTGTTTTTTTTTTTTTTTGTTTGGTGATGGTTGTTCATGAGTCCCTTGTTTGTCCTGAACAGTTAAACTCCCCGCTGTTCTTCAGAAAAACCCTTCAGGTCCCACAAATTCTTTGGTTTTTCAGCATTTTTGTGTATTTGAACCCTTTCCAACAAAGACTGTATGATTTTGAGATCCATTAAGAATCAAGGGTATGTAAACTTTTGAGTCATTTTTATAAATACAACTACTATTTTCTCTTGTGGACTTTATGTAAACATCTTTTATGTGAAATATCTTATTCAACTCAGTACTAAACACAAAATAACATGCATTTTGTATGATCCTGCAGATTCTGTGTATGTCAACTTTTGACCTCATCTGTAAATTGAAAAATACACAAAAGTACATGTAAATTTAGTGAATGACACAATACCATTAATCAATAAAACATTAAAGAAAAATACAGTTTAAAAGAAAAAGTAAAAACGGTCATATTGCTAAATATTATTACAATTTAAACTCTTTCATATTTGAATACATTTTAAAATGTTATTTATTTCTTTAATGGCAAAGCTGAATGTCAGAAATCATTACTCCAGTCTTCTGTGTCACATGATCCTTCAGAAATCATTCTAATATACTAGAAGTAACAGATGAATATGAATAGAAATAGGGATATGACCAAAATCGTATATAATGAAATGAGTACATTTATTTCACGGTAACAATATCTCTCACAATATACTTATTTTTGCTTTAAATAATGGCATCTTTAAATCTTGATGTCTTTATGATATCAACATTTTTGATACCATAGAAATGTCACCAGTGTTAATAATCACAAAAAATAATACTAGTCTAAATTTAAAAAAGCTCACTGAAGACAAGTAAACAGTTAGTGATTAAATGAGAATAAGAAACTAATTAGAAACAATAGGACAAAAAGAAAAAACTACAATAGAACAAATAAATAAGAAATTCTACATACATTGTATAAAGTAATCAAATGTATAAAACACTGCATATTCTTTGCTGTGTAAATTAAATATATATTTCTTCTTATTAAAGTTACAAGTGATTTAATCAAGTCCATTGAGAGATTCCCTTTTGTTGTTTGATTAACATGAATAACTGCTGTCACTTTAAGAGCTGCCCAGATCCAATATACTGTTACTGTTTTCCTTCTGTTTCAGCTGCTTACTTTCACTTAAGACCTAAATGACTATGTTTATGAGGATTCTTGTAAAGACAGGCATTTTGACACATACAAGTGTATGTATTTAACCCCTCAAGGCCTATAAATCATTAAAAAGAACTCTGTTCTAATCCATGTTTAATATTGACTCAACATTTCATATAAATGTCCAGTCCACTTAATCTTTAATATTGTGCCATTTCTTTATGATAGAAAAGCTACAGCCACTGCAATTTCTTGAATATGTGGACATCAAAACATGTAAACTCAGAGTGACAGTTTAAACTTTTATTTTGAAATTGCAAAGAACAGTTAGCATGTTTAAAAGCTAATGGTGTTTTCTCCTGTGTGCGTAGGTTTATAAATTATTTACCTTACAAATTTGATGAAATAGGCCACGTTGCGTTCCCAGATGAACATTATAATAAATCCAAACTCACAACAACATGCAAAGATGGAGTCTGAGATGCTCCACACATGTAAATGATAACAGTTTATGGAGCAGTACTGTGAATGGACCCACTCTGAAATGCACGTACGTAACCTACACGCATGTGAATAATTAAAGCGCATATATTTATTTACTTAAATAGTAGCGTTAGTGAATTCTTAATAGCATTATGCTTTATTATGATCTTTATATGCTTTTATTATGTGGAATGCACCGCTTCCGGTATTTTGCCAATTACTCAACTCGGGCAAAATGTAATCGAGAATTTTTAAAAATTGAATACTCGAATAGAATCGAGGAATCGTTCCAGCCCTAGTTCAACACTCGTGCATTCTATGAGCACCTCCCTGCCAGCACTCAGAAACAGTGCGCACATATAGCAAAATGAGTTTTCTTTTGCTGCTGATTGCATTTCAATGACTTTAAAATCACTTGTTTTTAAACCACAATGCTTAAAAACACACGCAAACAATATGTTTTCATGCCTACGTAGCACAGCATCGTCACATGAGCGTATAACTGCGATAGAAACGACTGTCCAAAATCTCTATTGATTTTCCACTGGTTAATCGTGTCTACTGGCATATTGCTCACCCCTAAATAGAAAGTTCACACAGCAGTTATTTGAAATTTTTTTTACATTAAAATGCCTTTACTGTCATTTTGGATCTATTTAATCCATCCTTGCTGAATAAAAGTATTAGTTTCTTTCAAAATACACATACAGATCCCAAACTATTAAACAGTAGTGTATGAATCAATTGATCTAAATAATTAGCAGTGTCACACCAAAATGAATGATCCCTAATTACTTGTACACACTCTTTTTTATATACAATCCCACACTTACTTTTCATTTTGTAGTCAAATGTGAGCTCCTCTCCTGCCTTTATCCCACGTGTGGCAAAGAACGCTATCCGCGGCAGCCGCTCATCCAGGTTATCAATAAACACATTATATACCTGGAGGTTGGGGTCACACTGAGGAGACAAAAGAAAACATTTGCGATAATTTACTACCCTCAAATAAAAAGCTACTTTAACTAGCATCAAGTCAGTTATGACTAGAGACGTTGTGATGAAGAAGTGATGTGTGAGGAAGAAGGGTCTTATCTAGCCAAATGATCAGTCGTTTTCTTAAAAAAAAAAATAATAATAATAATTTAAATTTAATATACTTTTTAACCTCAAATGCTCATCTTGTTTAGCTCTGCATGTACTCTGTGTATTCCGGTTCAAGACAGTTAGGGTAGGTTGAAAAAGTTCTATCTCATTTTCTTCTCCAACTTTAAAATCATTCTACATCGCTGTTTTACCTTTTTTGTAAAGCGTGTTTTTGCAGGACGATTTTGAAGTTGAAAATGAAACGAGATGAGTATCGAAAATGGCCAATCATTTTGCTAGATAAGACCCTTCTTCCTTGGCTGGGATCGTTTAGAGCCCTTTGAAGCTACATTTAAACTACATTTTGGAAGTTCAAACTCACGGGCACCATAGAAGTCCACTATATGGGGAGAAATCCCAAAATGTTTTCCCCAAAAAACATGATTTCTTATCAAATAAAGAAAGACATTAACATCTTGGATGACAAGGGGGTGAGTAAATTATCTGTAATTTTTTGTTCTGGAAGTGAACTTCTCCTTTAAGGATATTTAATGTTCAGTGCACACAGATAGAACTAATAAAACCAGGATATCTTTTATAAGATTATGCAAGCTCAAGTCCACTCACACTGTGATTGACAAAGTGAGAGATGTTTCCATAGTGAGCAGCATCCACCGTGTACTCGTCATCAACATAATCCAGGTCAAAAAGATAGGTGGCACCCTCTTTATCGTATATTTGACCTCTGCGTTCTGCTTCTTCTGTTGTAATGATCTATACCAAAACAGATAAAAAGACGGTTTAACAATCATGAAGCCAGACTCTGGGAAAGACAGATAAATAGCCAATTAGCCATCACAAGGAAACTGAAAAGTTGATTGATAATGTCATTATCTACTAGTGAAGCAAAACGTGTTGCTATGATAACACAAAAACCTTAAACTGACAGAACGACAATATTCAACTGAAGGTGGAAAGAATGAACAACTTTTCTAAGTTGCCACCAACACATAACACACTATAAAAAAAAAAAAAAAAAAAAAACTTTCTCTTGTGCTTCTCACCTCCCCCACATACTCCATAACGAAAGTGTTCTTCCGAATGCGCTCCATGGTCTTTACCCCCCATCCCCTTCCATTGTCTGTCCTGAAAATGCAGAGGGAATACTGAATTCCCCGTTGCACCACTCTGTTCGAGCAGTCGATCCCACAACGGCACCGCTTGTTGCATTCGTAAATGGGCAACCCGGGCCGAATGCGGACTTGGCCTAACTCATTGTAAGCAAACTTGTGCTGCGAAGCTCCAGCACAGCATCCCTCCACGGGGTTCTCCAGGCAGTTTGTACATTCGCAACCCACGGATACCTCATTCAGCATGATCCCATCACCGACTTTATAGTCATTTATGTAGGTGAAGTTCTTAGGCGGGCCTTCCAGGTCAACCAGGTTCCGGACATAGATGTGGCCCTTGTGGGTGCCCAGGCTGTTGAGGTGTATCTCCCACTGTTTAAGGATCTGTCGGAGTTTCGCCCGCTGGACGAGGTGTGACACGGTGGCAGGGTCTAGGCGACGAGGGGCAGCACGCTTCTTCTGTCTCTGCATCTCTGCATTCAGGTCCTCCCAGAACTGGTTAAGAAGATCTATGCACTTTAGGTTCTTCCGTGGTTCCCATGTATTGCTGGATTCGGGGTAGCCCTTCCATTTCACCAAGTATAACTCCTGTGAAGGGGGTAACATGGATGGTAGTGAGCTTAAACGCATTTAGACCTGGGGTCTGTTGCATAGACACAGCCACTATTATAGGAATAGTTCACCCAAAAATGACAATTCTGTCATTAATTACTGACCCTCATGTTGTTCCAAACCCATAAGACCCTTGTTCATCTTCAGAACACAAATTAAGAAATCCGAGAGTGCTCTGACCCTGCAAAGACGGCAAAGCAACTACCATGTTCAAGGACCAGAAAGGTAGTAAGGACATTTTTAAAACAGCCCATGTGACATCATTGGTTCAACCATAAATTATGAAGCTACGAGAACACATTTTGTTCTGACATACAATGTCTGTCTCTCTTAGAGCTCGTGGATTTAATAAAAAAATATCTTAATTTGTGATTCAAAGATGAACAAAGGTCTTACGGGTTTGGAACAACATTAAAGGAGAAATTCACTTCCAGAATAAAAATTTACAGATAATTTACTCACCCCCTTGTCATCCAAGATGTTCATGTCTTTCTTTCTTCAGTCATAAAGAAATCATGTTTTTTGAGGAAAATATTTTAGGATTTCTCTCAATATAATGGACTTCTATGGTGCCCGAGAGTTTGAACTTTAAAAATGCAGCTTCAAAGGGCTGTAAACAATCCCAGCCGAGGAAGAAGGGTCTTATCTAGCGGAACAATCGGTTAATTTCTTTAAAAAAAAAAAAAAAAAAAAAAAAAAAAAAATTTGGACAATTGACAATTTATATTACCTACCGGCAGAGAGCACCATTGACTCGCATGTAAATCACTGACCCAAAATCACCCGATTTGAAGCGTATCATTCACACAGGATTAGTTTTTAGGATATGTGTATGTAAATTAATTTTTATTTAAGATGTTATCAGGAATGTTTATGGTCTTTTAGGGCAGGATAAGCAATATATTGAAATCGTTTAGGTGGGTGTGTCAGCTGCGCACTTGCAGACACAGGTAACTGACCCTACACAAAATATATTTATATATATAGCTAATTATGCAGGAAATAATAAACATGACCATATATCTGGTATTAGTATCTGAAATTGATTTGAATACACAATAAATAATACAATACAAGCCTCTGTTACTATACTGCTTGTTGTATTGCAATTCAAATCTTTGAAATAAAGCTTCATGTCTTTAAGTTCATACTGTATATAGTCAACGTTATTTCGTTATGATGTGTATATTTTTTATTGTGCCTGATTTAGCAACATTTATTTCAGACTCTTAAAGATCACGCAAAGTCTGTAATTATTTACTAACATTGCCGTTTTCATTTGAGTAAAGTGTTAGGTGTATGTTGAATTATTTATTTAATGAACAAATCATTAATCATTTTATTCTGTACAAATAAAAACACTAACAAAATTACATAAACAGTGAATACCTGTACAACGCGAATTAAGGTATATGTATACAAAGCATAAATCTTAATTCAGATTTCTGAATGAGCACTTTGTCATTTGTAAACATATGTTGAACGTCCGATGTTTATAATGGTCATCTAATGTAACTGACTGTAATGTAGGCTATATGAACATAAATTTTTAATAAGCAGAGGGAATTCCTGACAATAAACAAATAACCTTTTACATGCTTAGGACGTTTACACTGTGAAAATGTACAGTGAGACTTTAGATATAAAAGCGCTGACTTGTTATGTGATGCTTTCTCATTAAAATCGTATAATTTCCTATTCATTCAATAGAATGTATGCACATACTAGGAAATACTAATATGACGGAGCAGTGGCTTCACTTTTATGATGTCATGAGCAATCCAGTTGTCTATAATAGGTCAGCGCATTGACATGTAGCGCCACTGCGCTTCGAGTTTGTGCGTCCCTTTTTCGGGCTCGCAGACCCTTCCCGATCCCATTCCCGCTCTCTCTCCCACCTCACTTCCTGTCTAATTAAAAGGCAAAAATGCCAAAAAACCAACACAAGAGTGGGCTTTCTCTTTTCTTGACATTCATACTGTTGCAGCTGTTATAGCAACAAAAGATGCCCTCGGCTGCAACGCTGCCACATTTTTTTTTTTTTTTTTTTTTTTACTAAAAAGCACCCTTGTCAACTTTTTCTTCACATGGCAAGTATAAACATAGCCTAACTGTCATAAACTGTATTATACAGAGTTCACACAGAGCTAGACAAGACGAGCATTTGATGTTATATAAATTGTCAATTTTTTTTTTTTTTTTTTTTTTTTTTTTTTTTTTTTAGAAAATAACCAATTATTTTGCTAGATAAGACCCTTTTTCCTCGGCTGGGACTGTTTAGAGACCTTTGAAGCTGCATTTAAACTGCATTTTTGAAGTTCAAACTCACAGGCACCATAGAAGTCCACTATACGGAGAGAAATGTTTCCTCAAAAAAACATAATTTCTTTACAACTGATAAAAAAAAGAAAGACATGAACATCTTGGATGACAAGGGGGTGAGTAAATTATCTGTAATTTTTGGTTTTGGAACTCCTTTAAGGTAAGTAATTAATGACAGAATTTTCATTTTTGGGTGAATTAACCATTTAAGATAGTCTAGATGTATGTAGTTATGACTAGTCTTAAATGAATAGGTCATCCAAAAATGAAAATTTGCTGACAATTTACTCGCCCTCATGTCATCCTAGATTAGAGAGTTAGAACTCTCATTCTGACGGCACCCATTCACTGCAGAACATCCATTTAGTGATGCTAAATTTCTCCACATCTAAGGGGTGAGTAAACTGTCAGCAAGTTTTCATTTTTCGGTGAAAAGATTTCTTTAAAGAAGAAAACTAGACTAACTTGTAAGACTAGTCTAAACAGTTTATGCGACTGGCCACCTGGATTCATTTTTGCTTTGATAAAACTCATTTTACCCATTAGGTAGTAGAACTTACTTTGACATGAGTAGATTTCCAAGCCACACTTTTAAGCTCACCTGTACTGTTTGTGTCTTCCCATCGGTGATAACTTTCCTTTTGTAGTCGCAGAGATATTCCACCTCATAATCGCACAGGTTGTGCTTGTTGATGCCCAGCTCTTCGCACTTCACCCCCTGCCCTCGACAAATCACCTCCAGCTGGTCTACAGTAGCAATACATGCTACCCTACAAACTTGACCTACAAAATACAATTAGATGTTAACTGCAGGAAAAACACAGAGGTAAAATGTGGGATTACAGACATGCACGCAAGCTTTAGAACTAGAATTGCACAGCTCTTTAGCAAATATTTGATGTCCCCTTACCTGTAAACCAGATGTTTGCAGAGAATTTAAGAATTATTATTATTAATAAAGCTAATAATTCAGCTTTGCCATCACTACAATTGCAATTGAAAATATACTAAAATAGAAAAGTTATTTTAAATTGTATTGATATTTCACAACACTGCTGTTTCCGTATTTCTGATCAAATAAATGCAGCCTTGGTGAGCATAAGAAATTTCACAAACTAAAACAATTACAGACCTCAAACTTTCTTACATTCAAGATTATTTTAAATTTGCATTGTCTCTGTCTAGGAATTCACCACTGTTTGCTTTTTCTAACTAGCCGTACTATTTTAATTTCTGTTAAGCTGTTTTGTAAAAGTGCTTTTCAAATAACTGTAAATTAAATTACCAATGCTATACTCTAGCATAGGCTAAAAATATTGTGCTAACTTGCAAACAAACATTTTCCAAATAATACTTTAACATAAAATTCTTATGACATAAAATTACAAACACAAAAAATCACTTAACAATCATTTAATTTTGGAAATGTACAATTAATTGATGTTATTTTATCAAACAATTTCTTATGCAAAGTATAAATTAAAATGCTTATGAAAATATTGCATGAAAATACAAAACTGTTTTTATATGTAAGAAGGACTCCCTGACAAGGGAATTGTCATCGTTGGGGGTCTTTGGTATTAAAAATTTAAAACCTAACAACCACCTAAACAGAGAAAAGCATTTTAAAAAATCCTGAAGATATTGTACAGATATCTTAATCATTTTGGCAGTTTGAGATAAAAACCTTTACAGAAAAACTCACATGCATCATCACTAACCTATGGGCCATTTAATAAGACTAATCGTCATAAGCAAAATGAACAAGAGATTCAGTGAACATAAACGACGTAGGTAAACAACGGCGTATTTATTAGGTTTTTGCGGTAGAATATTAAGTATGTACTTTTTTAAGAAGTGTCCTGTGCTCAAACATGTTGAGTAAATCATGTTTCTCAAGAGGACGTAACGTTAAAAGTTAGCTAAACACCGCATGTTACGCTAACTACTGATTGTACACATTTTTGCACCCCATGTTACGTTGTACAACTTTACAAATAAGTTAATGCAAGAGATGATTTACGGCATTCACAATGAGCTTGTTGAATGTGTCGTATGAGCGCGCGGTAGCCATAACATCGACCTTATGTGAATTTGTATCAACAACTTGCAGCAAAGATTCTTCCAGAACGGAGTGTTTGTTTCCGGGTGTTTTTTTGAAAAGATGTCACTTAACTAGGAACTCGTGTAATACATCAGACATATAATGTGTAAACCGTTATTTCTAAACGATTAACACGATATATTCTTACCTTTCAAATTTTCCGCCATCTTCCGACCGCCGCCAAAATTATAGGATTGAAAGGCCGCTCTGTGATTGGGCGCAGCACAGTCTGAGTGGCGGTTTGGGCAACCAATAGAAACAGAGTATTTAAATCAACAACTGTTTATGGGAAGTTTGAATAAAATGCGGTTCATGTTTGAAAGACGTTGAGGGAAAAAAATATTACACATGCAAGTTTGAGCTTTCTCAGTTATTTTAGCTCACTTATTTCCTTTGTGATGGTTTACAAAATCTGAAGAGACTTATTTGTATGTAGTCGGAACATAAAGTCGCTATGTTATTTTTATACCTGAGTCTTTATATCTATTTTCATAAAATAAATTAGTAGGCATTACGTTTGTTGTACTATGGAGCAAATATATAACGCTATTTCACATCACGTTCGTTGTAATATATGTGAAGTCTTTTAATTTGCCTTTCACCGTTTGCGAAGGCGGGGCGTATAGTTCATCCATCATCACGTGACACAGAGATGCTCCAGACCTTCCGGAGAAAGCCAACATATGTTTGATGGGCGTTTATAAATATTACAGGTGCGTATGCATTTTGTTCAACACTTGCATGTAACATTTAGCTTAAGCGTTTGACTTCATATTTATTTATTTTTTTTTATCTCGCTCAAAATACGCAGTAGAGAGGGAAAAAGGCCTTAACTGTGGAACTGAAGCCGGTGTGTTGTCGGATTCATATAACTACTGTATAAGCCGCTGATTACATACATAAATGATTATGAGCATATTGTTTAGGTCCTGCAAAAAAAAAAAAAAAAATAATTTTAACAGATTTTAATTTGACTGTATTTTTAATCAAAAGTGCCGGTTGAACCATTTCAATTAAATCATTATTTTCCCTCAAACAATAAATGTTGAATTAAATGATGTTTATGTGCAGGCACCATGTCGTCCAGCGTTGCTCAGAATCTCCGGATACCAGCTGTCTTTCTGGTTCAGCTGTCCCTACTTACAGACGTGATTTCACTCGCATATGCTGATAAAGTAAGTTTATCCCTGGCACATGTCCATTGCGTCTTTTTCCAAATGCTTTTATGTCCCAGTTATGTAAATTATTTCCAAAACGTCACTTTCTTAATATTTTGCTTGCTCAGAGTTTTGAAGATGTGCGTTGCAAGTGCATCTGTCCACCCTATAGAAACATCAGTGGACATATCTACAAAAAGAATGTGTCCCAGAAAGACTGGTGAGACAGGCTACTGTACTAGGGACAGTTGGACAAAGGATATTATGTATAGAGAAATTAATTACACTATTTTCATCCATCTGAGAATTTACTGTATTGTTATTGTATTGGTTTGTAGTAACTGTCTGCATGTGGTGGAGCCCATGCCAGTGCCTGGCCATGATGTGGAGGCTTACTGTCTGCTTTGTGAGTGCAAGTATGAAGAACGAAGCAGCAACACCATTAAGGTATTGAGCGACTTCCAGTAATCAATAAATCATACTTTGAATTAAAGATGTTTGTTATAATCTGCTTTTATGGCTTTATAATCTAGTTTCAATTTTAGGCTAAATTGAGGAGTCATAATATTTTGTTATATTTCCCAGGTGACCATTGTAATCTACTTGTCAGTGGTTGGAGCTCTTCTGCTGTACATGCTGTTTCTGCTTCTGGTTGATCCTCTGATCCGCAAACATGATCCGTACACCATGCCACTCCAGAACGAGGAGGATTCTGAGGTTTGTGCACATGTGTGTTTTTATTTTATTGTTTGAGAAGTATTTTACAGAGATGGAAACCAAAGGCTTTGACTTGGTATAGACTTTGAATTGACTTGACTTGGACATAAATTACAGATGTTTGAATCTTTGTATCTAATACAAGATAATATAAATCACACACCCTATGAAACCATATTTCCATTTTTTTAGTTAATTGGTCCCTCACTTGACGAGTTGTAAAATTGCTGTTTTATTAATTATTAAGTAAATGGTATTAAGTATAAAACCATCTTTTTATTCAAGTAAAACAAAACATACTTTTATAGATCTTTTAGATAAGTGTGACTCTATAATCAAGGAAATGCCTTGGAAAAGTACTTTTTTTTTTTTTTTTTTTTTTTTTTTTTAAGTAGTTTCTTCTGCTCGCAAAGCCTGCATTTATTTGATCTAAAGTACAGCAAAAAAAGTAATTTTTAAAAAATATTTTTACTATTTAAAATAACTTTTTAGCATCATTACTCCAGTCACATGATCCTTCAGAAATCATTCTAATATTCTGATTTGCTGCTCAAAAATACATTTGTTATTATTATTATTATTATTTTGTTGAAAACAGCTGAGTAAATAAAATGTACTCCACTATTTTAAATATTCATAATAATAATAAATGTTTCTTAAACAGCAAATCGGCATATTATAATGATTTCTGAAGCATTATGTGACACTGAAGACTGGAGTATAAATTACAGGAATAAATTACATTTTTAAAATATATTCAAATAGAAAGCAGTTATTTAAAAAAAATAAAAATATTCCATAAAATTACTGCTTTTGCTGTATTTTGGATTGAATAAATGCAGACTTGGTGAGCATAAGAGACTTCTTTAAAAACATTAAAAATCTTAAGTGTATTATATCTTGAGAGGGAGGCATTAAAAAGTTTGGAATAATTAATATGTTTAGCATAATGTTTTTCATAATGTTCTGATTTGCTGCTCAAGTCTTATATTACTGAAAGAGTATACCTTTTTCCATAGACTTGTGACAAGACTTAGATTTACTGGAAACTTTTTTTATAGATACTATGCTTAAGTATAAAAAAAATTTTCTAAACATTTTGTTAGGTTTAGGTATCAACTGTGTCCTTTGTCTCCCTCTACAGGATGTGAGGCCACGTGTGGATGGTTCACAAGCTCGTGGGAACACTGTGCTGGAGAGGGTCGAGGGAGCTCAGCAGCGCTGGAAGAAACAGGTCCAGGAGCAGCGCAAGACTGTGTTTGACCGCCACAAGCTGCTCAGCTAAGCCCTCAGATGGACTCCATCTGTGTAAAAGGCCAACGGGCACCACTGACGGAGATAACTTGCATGATGGTCTTATAGTTTCAGCTTTTATGACAATATGTTTTATCAGTGGGCCTGCATTATCATTAGTATTATAACCTTACCAAGACTGACTTGGTTGATGCCAGCTTTCAAACTAAGCTGTGAAAATATAAAGCAACTTGTTTAGTTGCTTGCTTTTAGTATAGATATTAATGAAGAGAATCAGCCAGCTCCAGTCGGTCTTACTCCCACAGTCACCTTTATCTCACCAAATAACTTGAATATATTGGTGCTGTCACTACTTTGCTTGAAATAGCATTGCAAAGGATGAGATTAAATGAGCCGTGGAATCTGGGAGTAATGATGTGGACCTGTATATAATGTACAGTTGAGGTTAAAAGTTAACATACACCTTGCAGAATCTGCAAAACGTTACTTTTTTTTTTTTTTTTTACACCAAAGTAAGAGGGATCATACAAAATGCATGTTCTTTTTTATTTAGTACTGACATGAATAAGATATTTCACATAAAAGACATTTATATATAGTCCTCAAGAGAAAATAATAGTTGAATTTATAAAAATTACTGTTCAAGTTTACATACACTTGATTCTTAATACTGTGTTATTACCTGAATGATCCACAGCTGTGTTTTTTTTTTGTTTAGCGATAGTTGTTCATGAGTCCCTTGTTTGTCCTGAACTGCCTGCTGTTCTTCAGAAAAACCTTTCAGGTCCCACAAATTCTTTGATTTTTCAGCATTTTTGTGCCTTTGAACCCTTTCCAACAATGACTGTATGATTTTGTGATCCATCTTTTTACACTGAGGGACTCTATTACAGACGGTTCAAATGCTCACTGATGCTCCAGAAGGAAACATGATGCATTAAGAGCAGGGGGGTGAAAACATTTTGAATTTGAAGGTCAGGGTAAATTTATTTTGTCCTCTAGGAAACATGTAAGTATCTTCTGTAGCTTCTGAAGGGCAGTACTAAATGGAAAAAAATACGATATTTAGGCAAAATAAGAAAAAAAGTACACCTCAGGTTAGTACTAAATAAAAAATAATATGCTTTTTGTATGTTCCCTCTTATTTTGATAAAAAAAAAAAAAAAACATTTTGCAGATTTTGCAAACTTTTGACCTCAACTGTAGATGCGCTTATGAATGTGTAGAATGTCATTGCACTGTTGACGCTTCACTTTGAATTACCAAGAGAATGTATTGAATGAGTTTTATTTATTTATGTATTTATTTATTTATTTATTTATTTATTTTTATTTATTTATTTATTTATTTATTTCCAATTGGTAATACCATTTAGGATGGCACATGTCACAAGCATATATCCTAAATGTTGTCACATTATAACAAGTAATCAAAAATTGTATATATTCACAATAGTAAAGGAAATAAGGGGCTTTAACTGATAAACACTGTTGAATAGTATATCATAAGCTTTCTCAAATATGATTGACACTTTTGTTGGATTTTCTGATATACAGACATCCAAAAATATTAATTTTGCACCTCAAAATGTGAAGGAATTTGCAGGACTTTGCTTGACTATCGTATTTGCTGCTATAATCATCTTTCCAGTATGTATCCAAGCAACTTACAGCTGTTTTACAGCTGAAATATTCTTGCTTATGTGAAAATGCACTGAAATATTAAATATTTAAAGAATGTTGTCAACTTTCTTTGTACAGCTTTTTTCTTGGGAAAATTCACTGTACGTTTTGCTTTCTGTTAATGTTACCAAAAGTTTGTATTTAGAATACAACAGTAAAGTTATATATTTATTTAGAAACCACCTAAACCGGAACTTGTAAACATTGCCTTTTGATGTTTTGTAGAGCAAATCACCTAGAAAAAAAGTCTGGTGTATTTCAAAACCATATCCTATTCTTAATATTATCTACCTTGTAATGTCTTATGTCATCTGTGGTTTTGTATAAGCATCTGAATTCCTCTTACAGAGCTTTAGTCATTCTCTTTCTTCATCTGCTGCACCCCAAGGCCGCCCATCCCCTCCTCCACCTGCCTCCGCACCCCCAAGAATGGACACTGACTACCCGTCTATATATATCCCTCAGAAGGGGCCAGCTGCGACTAAATGCTCCCTGCCCCTCCAATGCCTCCTTGTCTGGTGTAGGTTTGCAGCAGGGGCCAGGGCCAAGAAGGTACACTGTGCCTTCTCAGCGAGGGCGAGATGGTGGATGAAGCTTAGGACCATACAAAAGCTCTGACCTGGACTTAAAAAGACCAAGGATTTGCTAAACTAGGAATTTCATTTCAGGTTTTGATTCTTTTTTTGTGGGAATTGAGATTTCACACTCAAAATGGAGTCAGGAGGTGGTGGTGCCGGTGGCGGTGCTGGGGTGGCAGCTTTAGCCTCGTTCATCATGAATGAAGAAGAACTAAAGAGAAAACAAAGGGAGAAACTCAAGAAACTGCAGGCCACCGGAGGAAACCCTCGACCGCCACGTTCCTTGTTCTTCTTCACGCTCAAAAACCCTTTCAGGAAGACCTGCATCAACATTGTGGAATGGAAGTATCCTTCAAACTTGCATTAATTTTCGTTTCTATAATTTAGTTTTGAATCATAATTGAGACAGGCATGTTTTAGAAAGGCATCCATACCTCAGAGAGCTGATTTAGCATGCATGCCAGAAAAAGCATGCAACCATAACTCCGATCTGTCTTACTCAGCGTCTTACTTACATCGAAATATTTGCTCCATGATAGATATCTTGATCTATGAGGTGGAGAAAATCAAAACACACAGTTGTTTTTCGTAATCCCAAGGTTTAGTGTGTCTTAAGGTGCTGAAGTCTGTGTCTCAGTTGTGAACTGAAGGTGTTAAGCTTTTGTTATTTGTCAGCCTCACCACAGTCAGTTGGAAGCAGTTGGGTCAGGTCTTTACGTGGAAGATAATAAGCATGAACCCCAGCCTATTTACAACCAGTCAGCAAATACACTTTTAATAAGACTTTAAACTAGTGTTAACTGATCCAATTTACAGGTTTTGTTGTTTTGGCTTCATAGGGTTTTTAGCTATTATATAGGAAATTTGGCCTTATGAAAATTAATCATGGTTTTACTATAGTAAAAGTGTAGTTACTACGTTTTTGGTGCATTTATTACCATTTGTATAACCATAGTTTTACTAGAAATACCATGGTTAAACTCTGGTTAGTGTAGCAAGATCATGGTTAATTTTTGGTTACCATGGTTTAACTATAGTAACCATGTTTTTTGGTTTTATTTGTAGTAAAACCATGCTTAATTTTCCTAAGGGTGTATGTGTAATATGATTAAATACACATAAAGCTATTTGTAAGAATGCTGTTCCTAAGTTCACAACAAGAACAAAAATCAACTGTGCTGCAATTCGTAAAGTGTTGTAAGCAGCATCCCTTTTTGAGACCACCCTTGGAGAAAAAACAGACATACAGTAAACATTTGCTTTACGAAGTGAAACTTTCAGTTCCTGATTAGTTCATTAGGACGCATATAAATGTAATCTGAACTGGAGATTTTCATGTAAAAGTGTTCTGGCTTTCGTGCTGAGGTGAATAGGAGATGTGATTTTGGAGCTCTTTTTGCATTAGGCGTATTTATACAGTTTAACGATATTCTGGTTGTGTACAGCTGTTGTGTGGGATCACTAGCGGACATGATGCTGAGCTGGCAGGGAAATTCTGATTACACCCTCTAGTGGTAGAAATTCACTAATTTATTAGTGCGTGTCACGTACTTTAAACCGAAAAAGCAATAATTGATGATTATAATTCCGGTCATGAATTCATGTATTCATTAGATATTCTGTCGTTGTAAATGTTTACCCTGAGGTAAAACTGACTTTAGTAGATGGTTTGTGTGTCAGTGATTCTAATTTAGTTATTGACCAAATGATTACTCAACATTCTCTTGTATTCAATCACCAAAGCCACTTTTACTTGTATTTGGCACTGGGTGAATGTTAATTTTTGTTAAAATCTTTATTCAATCCCTACTCATATCACCAACTTGAGTAAGAAAAAACATTACCTCCATTTTCCAGTGGCTGTTTTTGTCATGTCTACCCATTGTTTTCCTGAGCAGATGCCATCAGACCTTTTGAAATCATTATCCTGCTAACTATCTTCGCTAACTGTGTAGCTTTGGCTGTGTTTCTGCCCATGCCTGAAGAGGACACCAACAACACCAACTTAACATTGGTGAGATGTTCTTAAACTACATTTATCATACATGTTAAATTAATAATCTCTGATTACAGATAATTTGCATCAACTAATAAAACAAATGCTACTGCAGGTAGCTAAAACAAAACATTATACTGCAATAGAGGGTTTGCACTTACGTCACGGTTTGGTCAGTTACCCGGATGCACAGCCATATTGGTGATACTCAGATGTAAACAACAGAATGGATTGCACGGTTAATGTACTACTGAATATGTTGTTCTGCTAATTTATGGGGTGTGGAAGCTGCTAAATCATATAGAGAAGGACATAGTAAGCAGAAAAGGGCACAATATTTTGACAAACTAAAATTAATAGGTGGTAAAGATGCATACGAGCAGTTAAGATATTAGCCTAATATTTCGCCTGCCTGGCTGGAAATGATAAGAACAAGCACTAATGTTGTAAAGATTCATGCCCTGGATATCCTGATTCAGTTTGGCCAACCAAAACCCACAAATGTTCCTCAGTTTTTTTACACTCTGCTCCTTGATGTGTTATAACTTTTGCCAGTCTATAGTACTCCAAATGTTTTTTCCCGGTCCGACTGATTAGTACAGCCCAAAACATTACAATAATTGACAATTTTCAGCAGCAAAAATAAGCAAAATATGCTAGTTTCATTTGGTTTAGTGCATTGTTTACATTCTGTCCTGCCAATATGGCCGATTGATAATGCGTCGTGAAAACGCTCTATTGCAAGGCTGAACTCGGGGATAGTTATGTCTTAGATGCACCTCATGGTGTGTTACCAAAAAAATCTGAAATACTTAAAGATTTCCAAGATAAGGTGTTGTTCAAATTGTTGCCTACTCAAGTCTTTAGCCCTTGGGTTATGAGGGGGATGTATTTGTTTTGAAACTGATACGTGTGCGCTAACGTTTTCGCCCAGGACAAATTTGTGATTTATATACATAAGCTCTTATTAGTTAAACTTAAATATAATTATGAATTTATATGCTTAGATGTTTTACAAACTAAAAATATACCTTGCTAGCAGGTGCTGTTTTGTGTCATGGGTTTTATATTTAGTCTTTGATTTGAGATGTGCATGTCTGAAGGTACAAGTGTGGTGCTTATAAATACACCCAAATCTCAGAAGGGGATTTTCATGACGCATCAAATGAGAAATTAATATAGATTCTATTGACATGACAGTTCTGTCTCATGTTGAGGGTCAGCTGCACAACTGCACAATGATGAGATCATTTACCGCATTGCTGTGTAACCTTTTTTTGTTTCAGCTATAGAAACAATTAAATATAATAATAAATCCTCTTTACATAAGCTTATTTCATGACTCAAGCTTTGACGGTATGTAGGTCACACACTCTTTCCACTAGCGTGTGCAGTCCTATTCTCCTTTCTCAGAACATAGAGTGTTATTACATTTCAGATGGCACAAATCTGAGCCCCGCTCACTTATTTACTCCCCTGGGGTTACAGTGACTTACGCCGATGGACCGTCCATTCCTCGGATACTAAGTCATGAAACAGGAGCTGAGAGTGGATCTCAGTAGACATGGTCAGAATTAGGTTGATAGGGCCTGTTGGTGTAGAATGAGAGGCTGTGCACTGTATAAACATACTGATTAGATCCTCGTTGCACATTGTTTCGTTTGGCAAAATATTCCGGTTTCAGTGGCGCTTTGCACATTTTTCAGAACAAATGATCCATGTGATGCAGTTGACAATGTGTTAAAGCTGCTAAAACCCCCTCTAAGATACAAAGTAATTTTAGGATGTAGAAACTACAGTTCACAGGATTGTGAGAAAAAAGTCAGAATTGTGACTGTATCGTGTTTTACACCACATTAACCCCTTCTATTACATTTATTGTTTCCTTGCAGGAGAGTCTGGAGTACATCTTCCTAGTCATTTTCACTCTGGAGTGCTTCCTAAAGATAGTAGCGTATGGGCTCCTATTCCATGAAGGAGCCTATTTACGAAATTGTTGGAACATATTAGACTTCGTCATTGTGTTCATGGGGTAAGATGGCATTTTAAAATGTCCAAAGGTCATAAACGAAACACAGTTGTCCCCTGAAATGATTCCCAAAAGTGTCCTGAATTAATTGTTTTGCATTTCTTGAATAATAGTCCTTTTAAATTGCTTCTGCAGACTCTTCACACTTGTTGTGGACACCATCAACACAATAGCAGGAGTTCCCAAAGAGAAAGGAGGAGGGTTTGATATGAAGGCTCTTAGAGCATTTCGTGTCTTGCGACCGCTGCGACTCGTATCGGGAGTTCCCAGTAAGACGTTTTAACACCACAAGTAGGGCAACATTTGACTGTAATGCTAGATCTTAAATATACTGAGAAGATAATATGTGACCCTGGGCCACAAAACCAGTCATAAGGGTCAATTTTTTAAAATTGAGATTTATACATCATATGAAGGCTGAATAAATAAACTTTCCAATGATGTGTGGTTTGTTAGGATAGGACAACTATTTGAAAATCTGGAATCTGAGGGTGCAAAAAAAATCAAAATATTGAGAAAATCACCTTTAAAGTTGTCCAAATGAAGTTTGAAGTTACATTTTGATATATTTATGGTAGGAAATATACAAAATATCTTAATGGAACATGATCTTTACTTAATATCCTAATGATTGTTTGCATAAAAGAGAAAACTATCATTTTAACCCATACAGTGTATTTTTGGCTATTGCTACTAATATACTCGTGCAACTTATGACTGGTTTTGTGGTTTAGGGTCACATATCATAATTAGCCTACTATAAGTACACTCGTATAAAATTTTTAACAAAATGAGCCAGTGCTGTGCGCTTTGTTAACTTTCTTGTAACATTATTATATAATCATGATATTGCCAAATATTGAAAAAAGTGGTGTGTTAAAAGTGTATTTGTTGTCATCTAGGCCTCCAGGTGGTAATGAGCTCTATTCTGAAGTCCATGTTGCCCCTCTTCCACATTGCATTGCTGGTCTTCTTCATGGTCACCATTTACGCCATTATGGGTTTGGAGCTGTTCAAGTGTAAAATGCACAAGACATGCTACTACCAGGGCACTAGTAAGTCTTTTTATTATGGAGACTGAGATCTTTAAACAAAGTGAATCTCATAACTGAAAAGCTTAAGATATGTAAAAGAAAATACCTTATTTTAATGATAATGGATTGACAAATCTATGGCAGTATTGTATAACAGTAAAAGATCAAAGTTTTCAAACTTTGTTTCAGATATCATTGCCATCAGGGAGAATGAGAAGCCGTCACCATGTGCTCAGGCTGGACACGGGCGTCGATGCACCATTAATGGCACTGAATGTCGGGGAGGTTGGCCTGGTCCCAACTTTGGCATCACCCATTTTGACAACTTCGGCTTTGCCATGCTCACAGTCTTTCAGTGTATCACAATGGAGAGCTGGACTGATGTGCTTTACTGGGTAATTACTTATGAGCGTGATAATTCTTCTCTGTACTAACTTGTGAAGAGGCCAGAAGGCAAAAATTAATTTCTATTATCAGCCAACATTTAAACTTCTCTATGCTAAAGTTAAAAAATTACTGAAAGGCGACTATAAATGTAACAATCAATATACAATATATATAATTTCTTCAGTCGCAAAGAAATAAAGTTTTTTTGAGGAAAACATTCCAGGGTGTTTCACCATATAGTGAACGTCTATGGTTCCCAGTGGTTTGAACTTCCAAATTGCAGTTTCAATGCAGCTTCAAAGGGCTCTACACAATCCCACCCAAGGAATAAGGGTCTTATCTAGTAAAACGATCAGTCGTTTTCTAAGAAAAATAAAAATGTATATACTTTTTAACCACAAATGCTCATTTTGCACTAGCTCAACCTCATGCATTATATAATCATGCGCGCGCGACATAGACGAAAGTACCAACCCAATGTTTGCAAAGCGAACGTGCAAAGAAAGTCAAACAGCCTTTATAAAAAAAGGTTGGACGATTTTGAAGTTGAAGGGAAAAAAAAGTTTTTCACCCTACCCTACCATTTGAACCTAAGTATACAGATGAAGAACTGTTTCCAACATGATTACATAATGCGTGAAGTCATAGATGCACATTGCAGAGCTAATGGAGGATGAGCATTTGTGGTTCAAAATTATAGAACTTTGTATTTTTTTAAGATTTTTAATTTCACTAGATTAGACCCTTATTGCTCGGCTGGGATCATGTAGAGCTGCATTGAAATGGCAGTTTGGAAATTCAAACCATTGCGAACCATTGAAGTCCACTATATGAAGAAAAATCCTGGAATGTTTTCCTCAAAAAACATAATTTCTTTGCGACTGAAGAAAATAAGACATAAACATCTTGGATAACATTGGGGTGAGTAAATTATCAGGAAATGTTTATTCTGGAAGTAAACTAATCCTTTAAAAGATTTTGTTCTAAAACATCTTTAAAGTCATTTTGTTCTAAATAGCATCTCTAGACTTTTTTTTAATGCCGTAACACATAAAAGACCCCATAATTCTTGCACAGAAATGCACAGTAGTAGTGTTGCATTCAGTGTGTTTGAACTAATTTGTTTTAATGACTCATTCATAAAGACACTTTTCGCCACCTACTGTATGTAAATATGTAAACTGCAGAAAGAGAAAAATCCCCACCAATAATGTACAGACTGAACATTTGTTCAGAACAGGATTTTTGGAACAAATCCAGATTACATGTTCTCAAACTCTAATATAGTGATGATTTGATCTTTCAGATTAATGATGCTATGGGGAATGACTGGCCCTGGATCTACTTCCTGACTCTGATACTTGTGGGCTCCTTCTTCATCCTCAACCTTGTCCTTGGAGTACTGAGCGGGTATTAGCTCTAGCTAAGTTTTTAATAAAAAGTCTTAATACTAACTACTTATTACCTACTTGAAATTTGGTCAACAAGTTTGGAAGCGTGAGATAAACTAAAAAACAATTGTACATGGTTTTTTAGTAATATTATTCCATCCAAGTACAGACTGAATGAGTGGCCTGAGATGAGTTTTTCGTCTCTGCAGGGAGTTTACTAAAGAGAGGGAAAAGTCACGGTCACGAGGAGAGTACCAAAAGCTACGGGAGCGACAACAAATGGATGAGGATCTGAAAGGTTACATGGAATGGATCACTCATGCTGAAGTGATGGATGGAGATTCTGAGGGTAATGGTGCTACGGCAGTCCTTTTTACATATGTGTAGTGTTATCTATCTGTCTATCTGATGTAAATTAAATGGAAATTTCTGTGTATGTATATTTGTTTAAAAGTACAGGAACTGCATCTTTAAAGTTTCTCACCACTTTGATTTACTCTCCAGCACTTCTTCTTCTTAGAAAGGACACTGATTCAGAGACAGACAGTTTGTACCAGATGGAGGGGATCAACAGGCTGATCTATTTCTAGTGAGTGTGCAATCTAAAACACAAATATGAATCATGATTTAACCAAAGACTGATTCTTCATTTAATGTGTGATCCGCAGCCGCCTTGCACGCCGCTGGAACATTGTTTTACGTAGGAAGTGTCATGCCTGGGTGAAATCTAAATTCTTCAACTGGTGGGTTCTCCTTGTTGTGTTACTCAACACTTTGGTCATTGCGACGGAGCATCATAACCAGACTGAGGGGTTAACAAGTTTTCAAGGTCTGTTCCATTAAGCAGTACATAGATTCCCAACTCCTATTTAGTATTCATTTTTTTTGGTTGTTGTAAGGTTGTTGTGAGATGTTGATGAGTTTTGGTCTTGTTTGCAGACACTGCCAACGTAATCCTACTCGTCTGTTTCACGATTGAGATGGTTATGAAGATGTATGCATTTGGTCTGAGAGCCTACTTTATGTCCATCTTCAACCGATTTGACTGCTTTGTGGTCACAATTGGAATACTGGAGATCATCCTGGTCGCATCGAACATCATGACACCACTAGGGATCTCTGTGATGAGATGCATACGACTCCTACGGTTATTCAAGCTCACAAGGTATGTTCATTTATTTTAACCTAAAGTAATTATACATTTCAAAATAATAATATTTACTTACAATATTATTTACAAATCTTACTACCATTTGTCCTAAAGGAGAAGTTTATTTCCAGAACAAAAATTTACAGATAATGTACTCACTCTCTTGTCATCCAAGATGTTCGTGTTATTCTTTCTTCGGTCGATAAGAAATTTTGTTTCTTGAGGAAAAAATTTCAGGAATTATCTCCATATAGTGGACTTCAATGGTGCCCCCAGGATTGAATTTCCAAAATGCAGTTTAAATGCAGCTTCAAATGGCTCTAAACGATACCAGCCAAGGAAGAGGGGTCTGATCTAGCAAAACGATTGGTCATTTTCTAAACAAATTGACAGTTTATATACTTTTTAACCTTAAACGCTCATCTTGTCTAAGTCTGCGTGAACTCTGTGCTTTTTTCCATTTCAATATGGTCAATACAGTTAGGGAATGTCGAAAAACTCCCATCTCATTTTCTTCCCCAACTTCAAAATCGTCCTACATTGCTGCATAAGTAACGACCCAGTGTTTACAAAGTGAACATGCAAAGAAGATCAAATGCCCTTTACAAAAAAAGGTAAAACAGCAATGTAGGACGATTTTGGAGTTGAAGAAGAAAACGAGACGGGAGTTTTTCAGCATACCCTAACTGTATTGACCCGAATTATACAGACTATGCAGACGAGGAAAGACGAGTGTTTGAGGTTAAAAAGTAGATAAATTGTCAATTTGTTTAGAAAATGACAGGTTGTTTCACTATATAAGACCTTTCTTCCTCTGATGGGATTGTGTAGAGCCATTTGAAGCTGCATTTAAACTGCATTTTGGAAGTTCAAACTCACAGGCACCATTGAAGCCCACTATATGGAGAAAATACCTGAAATGTTTTCCTCAAGAAACATAGTTTCTTATCGACTGAAGAAAGAAAGACATAAATATCTTGGATGACAAGGGGGTGAGTAAATTATCTGTAAATTTTTGTTCTGGAAGTGAACTTCTCCTTTAACTTCCTTATTTTCCCACAAGAAATCACAAGAACTGTTACTCTGAAGTAATGAAAAGAGAGTCTATCTTTGGCTTTTATTTTAAGACTGTTATTTTCTCTCATTGGTCCTTAGGTACTGGACATCACTTAATAACTTAGTGGCATCCTTACTCAACTCAGTGAAATCCATCGCCTCCCTGCTCCTGCTTCTCTTCCTCTTCATTGTCATCTTCGCCCTCCTGGGAATGCAGGTGTTTGGTGGGAAATTCAACTTCCCTGACAGAGTGATTCAACGGAGTAACTTTGACAACTTCCCACAAGCCCTCATCAGTGTGTTCCAGGTATTCCAACTGCAGTTGTAGTGAAAATGTGCTCTGAGAACAGAGGCTGTTTATATAACATTGAGCTTTGTTTTCAGGTCCTAACTGGAGAGGAGTGGGACTCGATTATGTACAATGGAATCATGGCTCATGGTGGACCTCAATCCCCAGGAATTCTTGTCAGCATTTACTTCTTAATTCTGTACGTCTGTGGAAACTGTATCCTTTTGAGGCATGTGCCATTATTTTCATGTCCCTGTTAATTTGTTAGAAGTGATTGAAGATGATAAATGGGAATTCAGTATGTTTAAAGGGGACATATCATGAAAATCTGACTTTTTCTGTGATTAAGTGCTGTAAACTGGTCCCCGGTGCATCTACCAACCCAGAAAACGTGAAAAATGTCAACCCAGTAACTTGTAAGCATGTAAAAAAAAAATGAGCTGCTCAGTTTTTACTCACCCGTGACATAATAAGGGGATGGTGGACCCATGGTGCCGCCATTGTGTTTTTGCAAGCGACAGCAGTGTACCAGTTCTAACGCCATGGCAAAAGCTAAAGGAAAGCATGCTAACTGTTCTGTCTTTGGCTGTACAGACAAGCACATAACACTATTTAGAGTCCTAACCTCAGAGGAGACAATCGAGTATTGTTTTTTTTACTGTATATTACACTGCTGCCACACAGATCTAATATAAACCTGTGATTTCTTTCCCTGCTGTTTATCTTCACAGACATAACTGACTGTTTTTGTAATTCATGTGTGTTTTTAACATAAACTTGTGTGTATTTAACAGTTTAAGCTCAATAAGACATGAAAGAGTTTAGTACTCACATGTCATGTGACAGCCACTTTCTGTGTGCGTGCTTCGGATGTGTGCGCTCAGAAAACCTTTTATTGGAAGTTGAAACTAATATGGCTTTAATACAAATTATGTTAAAGTAATAGACATCAACAATCAATCATCAAAACCAAACAGATATTTTTGGTGGAGTATCTGACGTATGAGCTGTAAAGGCACAGCTCTATTGTGGAAAAGTGGTCGGGGAGGAGAAGCTCATTTGCATTTAAAGAGACATGCACGAAAACAGTATGTTTCTGCTTCCACTCAAAATAGGCATTTTCACAATGATATAATAAATGATCTGTGGGGTATTTTGAGCTGAAACTTCACATACACATTCTGGGCACACCTGTGACTTGTATTACATATTGTAAAAAAGGGCATAATAGGTCACCTTTAAATCAGTATAGCAAAGCACTTATAAAAATAAACATTTACCATTGTTTCTGCTGTTAAGTGTGAAGTATTTCAGAACCAGTAATGTTGTATTGTTGCGATAAGGCTTTTCCTTAGCAAGCTGTTGATTAGTCGTTCTTTTGAATGTGTTCTTGGCCATCGCTGTGGACAATCTAGCCGAGGCTGAGAGTCTGACAGCAGCACAGAAAGAAAAAGCAGAGGAGAAAGCCCGAAGGAAACTCATGAGGTAAAAAAAAAAAACATTATTTCATCCTGTTCTTTTGAGCTTTTCATCATAGTGTCCTGAAAAAATGTAGCCATTTGCACAAAAAATTAAGCGGCACAACAGTTTTTAATGTTGATAATAAGAAATGTTTCTTGAGCATCAAATCAGCACATTAGAATGATTTCTGAAGGATCATGTGCCACCAAAGACTGGAGTGATGATGCTGACAATTCAGCTTTGCAATTACAAACATCAATTACATTTTAAAATATGTTAAAATAGAAACAGTTATTTTAGATTGTAATAATACTTCACAATATTACTGTTTTTACCGTATTTTGGATCAAAAACTTCTTTCAGAAGCATAAAAAATCTTTTGAATTGATATGGTTTGCATTTCTATATATTACTGAACAACATTTTGTCTTATTTATTCAAAAAAGGACATTGCCAGAGAAGAGTGAGGAGGAGAAGGCCCTGATGGCTAAGAGACTAATGGAGTCCAGGTCAAAAACTGAGGGAATGCCCACCACGGCAAAGGTATGTCTGACACAAAAGAGTTCACCGTGCTTATTTTAGATAAACCTACTGTCTAGCACTATCAAGATGATCCAAACTCTGATGCTGGCTTAGTGTCTGCTAAATGAACAAAACGTAAATACCTAAACCAGTTTCATCATGTTTTTGTCACCAGCTCAAGATAGATGAGTTTGAATCAAATGTTAATGAAGTGAAAGACCCCTTCCCTCCTGCAGACTTTCCAGGTAAGGCTGAAAGACTCTAACACAAGAGTTTAAATATCATTTGAGGGCTCTGCACTCCATTAATGCTGGCTCAGACTTCACAGTACATCTCTAAACATGTAAAGGATGAAGTTCAAAGATAGCTGATCTATTATAAGTAAAACGTATTATTAGCTCCAGCCTCCAAGCTCATTTATGGAGCACATTTCCAAACAGCAGGGCTGGCTATTTTCAGTTGATTTTCAAGCTGTGCTAAATTAAATTAGCTTCACAGCATAAACAGCTTAATGATCAATGCTATTCCAAATAAGTCTTATTTCACAAGATCAAAAATAAACATAAGATCTCTCTCTCCTGCTCAGGTGATGATGAGGAAGAGGAACCAGAGATCCCAATCAGCCCCAGACCCAGACCCATGGCCGACCTGCAGCTCAAGGAGACAGTGGTTCCCATGCCTGAGGCCAGCTCCTTCTTTATCTTTGGCCCACAGAACAAGTGAGGCTTTATGCCTTGATTTATAATATCACATAGACCAACAAAGCTAAATTTAGAACTAGACTTTAATTGTGCCAAACAAATGGCCCCAAAATAATTTGCTGTTGGTGATAACTGATGCTGTCTGTCAAAAGGTTCCGAAAGATTTGCCACAGGATCATCAACCACACAACCTTCACCAACATCATCCTCCTCTTCATCCTCCTCAGCAGTATCTCCCTGGCTGCTGAAGACCCCATCGACCCCCATTCATTCCGTAACAAGGTACCAAAAACGTTGATTATTGTGTTGCTTTAACTGAACTATTAGTTATCCGTTCATAACAATCGACGTTGGTTATTTCATTTCACAGGTCTTGGCTTATGCCGACATTGTCTTTACGACTGTCTTCACCATTGAAATTGTGCTAAAGGTAATGTGCTTGTCAACTTTATCTAGCTTTCAGATTTGTGGTTTGGCTGACATTTAATTTAGCACTGACCTGTGTATTTTTAGATGACAGTTTATGGAGCGTTCCTGCATACTGGCTCTTTCTGCCGAAACTCCTTCAACATTTTGGATCTCATTGTTGTGGGTGTTTCCCTCTTGTCCATGGGCATGGAGTAAGTTCATTATACAATATTTATTGTTGTTTCAGTTTTTAGTATACATCAACCATCATTTAAATGCTTTGATAAGGATAGTTTTGTCTTAAACAAGGGATGTTCTAACTTAAATATAAATTAGCTAACTGTTAACTGTTCTTGCATGCATTATGCTGCTGATGAACGCCGACAGCATTTTGTACATTTTTGATATGTACAAACAATGTGAACATATGTGCGAACAGCATAGTCCAATTAGCAAACAAATGATTCTTAACAGCCGGTTCTTTTCAGTGAATCAAAAACATATAGCACAATCAATATAAACCAATATAGTTCAAACGATTCTCGAATACATGACTCTTATGAGCCAGTTCTTTTCAGTGAATCGAAAACAATTAGCACATACAATACAAACCAGTATAGCTCAAACGCTTTTCGAACACATGACTCTTATGAGCCAGTTCTTTTCAGTGCATCAAAACCACATAGCACAACCAGTATAGTTCAGATGATTCTTAAATACATGACTCTTATGAGCCAGTTCTTTTCATTGAATCAAAATCACATAGCATAACCAATATGGTTCAAACTATTTCTGAATACATGACTCTTATGAGCCAGTTATTTTCATTGAATCAAACACTCATAGCACAACCAATATAGTTCAAATGATTCTCGAGTAAATGACTCTTATTAGCCAGTTATTTTCATTGAATCAAACACACATAGCACAACCAATATAGTTCATATGATTTTTAAATACATGACTCTTATGAGCCAGTCCTTTTCAGTGAATCAAAAACACATAGCACAACCAATATGGTTCAAATGATTCTCAAAAACATGACTCTTATGAGCCATTTATTTTCATTGAATCAAACATACATAGCACAACCAATATAGTTCATATGATTCTTAAATACATGACTCTTATGAGCCAGTTCTTTTCAGTGAATCAAAAACACATAGCACAACCAATATGGTTCAAACGATTCTCGAATACATAACTCTTATGAGCTAGTTTCTTTACAGTGAATCAAAAATACATAACGCAGCCAGTGTAGTTCAAACGATTGTCAGTTGACTAATACAGTCCAAGCTGTTCTCAACTGAATCACTCTTATTAGTCAGTTCTTTTTAGTGAATCAAAAACGTAATGCATAATCTGTGGGTTCCCATTTCAGAATGAATGATTCTTTTGAGCCTATTCAGTGAATCAAAAACATATGGAGTGATCAATGTAACCCTAAATGATTCTCTAACAAATGACTCTTATTAGTCAGTTCTTTTTAGTGAATTAAGTCAATTTGGCCAGTGTAGTCCAACTGATTGAATGAACTCCAATGAACCATTTCTTTTTAATGAATCAAACACATGCAGATTACAACTTCAAATGATAATGTGTAATTAAAGATATACATTATGAGTTCTGTTAGTAGTATTTTGTTAATGTTTTTGTAAGTTTTAATTAAAATACAGTCAAGGCCACTAACTGATTTGCATTATTGGACTGCAGGTCGAGTACCATCTCAGTGGTGAAGATTCTCAGGGTATTGAGGGTACTAAGACCTCTAAGGGCCATCAACAGAGCTAAAGGGTTAAAGGTGAATATGCATTTTTTTAAAGCTACTTTGATTTGTGATATACCATCTGTCTGTGTATTTAAATATGGATAGCTGCCATTGAAATTATACTAAGGGTTTTTGAAATGCTACTATTATATGGTTGGTTTAGGCCAGTCTTTAAAGCATGATATGTATTAGGCACTAAATATAATTACATTTTCATCTCCAGCACGTGGTTCAATGTATGTTTGTGGCCATAAAAACCATTGGTAATATTGTCCTGGTCACCATGCTCTTGGACTTCATGTTTGCCTGCATTGGAGTGCAGCTCTTCAAGGTGAGACAATCACCATATTGCACCATAAAACCCTGCGTTTTGAAATGGAGGAAGTGACTGTATGCTAAATGTATTACCTTTATTTAGGGCGAATTGTACTATTGTACAGACCCTCTTCAAAAGACAGCAGAGGAGTGTCAGTGAGTATTTTTAGCCCCATTTCTTTGAATGTTGTGCTTTTTCCTCTTAATTTGCTGCGGATATGTATCTAATACATGGCTCATGCGTTTGGTTGTTATTAGGGGAACATTTTTAAAGCATGTGCAAAACTCTCTTCATGACATGGAGGTCGATCGGCGCAAGTGGGTCAACAGCGATTTCAACTTTGACAACGTGCTGAACGGCATGCTGGCTCTGTTCACCATCTCCACATTTGAGGGCTGGCCAGAGTGAGTGTTTGAAAATCTCATCCTATTTTTATCTTCTTTTGGCTACACTCAAATAACATTGTTTCATCATGTTTCATCAGTCAAGAACATGTTTTACACAAAACCTTGCTTCACTGACCTTCAACAGGATCCTGTATAGAGCTATAGACTCAAATGCAGTTGACACTGGCCCTTTGTACAATAACCGTGTGGGCATCTCCATATTCTTTATCATCTACATCATCATCATCGCCTTCTTCATGATGAACATCTTTGTGGGCTTCGTCATCGTCACTTTCCAAAAACAAGGAGAGCAGGAATACAAAAACTGTGAGCTGGACAAGAACCAGGTAACTAGTGTGGTCTCTGATGTTCTTCACATGGAATTTGATCCGGGAATTGGTGTATATTGAACAACAAAGAGTTAAGCAGATTTTATAATCATCTTGTTTTGCTGTCTCACCCCTCACCAGCGTCAATGTGTACAGTATGCACTGAAAGCACGGCCCCTCAAATGCTACATCCCAAAGAACCCGCACCAGTACCGTGTGTGGTACTTTGTGACTTCCTGTTACTTTGAGTATCTCATGTTCTTTCTCATCATGCTCAACACGCTGTGTCTTGGGATGCAGGTAAGTAGTTAAATAGCAGTTATGTTTATTTACAGCTAATGATATACACTACTCTTCAAAAGTTTAGGCTCGATATGATTTTTTTTTAGAGAAATTTATATTTTTATTTAGCAAGGATGAATAAAATTATGGAAGCCTGTTTCCGCCACTGAATAAAAAATAAAAATAGCTAATTGTGACTTCACTTTTGTGAATCTCACAATTCTGACTTTTTTTCTCACAACTGTATGATACAAACTTGCAATTGTGAGTTATACAGACAGAATTGTGATATAAAGTCAGAATTGCATAATATAAAGTCACAATTCTGACTTTTTTCTCACAAATGCAAGCTTGTATCTGCAATTCTGACTTTCTCAGAATTGCATGATACAAACTCGCAGTTGTGAGTTATACAAGATATGAACTTGCATTTGTGAGAAAAAAAATCAGTATTGACTTTATATCTCACAATTCTGACTTTTTTTCTCGCAAATGCGAGTTTGTATCTCGAAATCCTGACTATTTTCACAAATGTCAGTTTGTATCTCGAAATTCTGACTATTTTTGCAAATTCGAGTTTGTATCTATGAGTTCTGACTGCAATTTTGACTTTTTTTCGCAAATGAGAGTTTGTGTCTCGCAATTCTGACTTTTCTTTTGCAAATACGATTTTGTATCTTGCAGTTCTGACTTTTTTCCGTAAATGCGAGTTTGTATCTCGAAATTCAGACTTTTTTCACAAATGTGAGTTTGTATCTCGAAATTCTGACTATTTTTACAAATGTGAGTTTGTGTCTCGCAGTTCTGACTTTTTTCGTAAATGTGAGTTTGTATCTCAAAATTCAGACTTTTTTCACAAATGTGAGTTTGTGTCTCGCAATTCTGACTTTTCTTTCGCAAATGCGATTTTGTATCTTGCAGTTCTGACTTTTTTCCGTAAATGTGAGTTTGTATCTCACAATTCTAACTTTTTTCACAAATGCATTTTTTATGTAAATTTGAGTTTGTATCTTAAAATTCAAACTTTTTTTTTTGAACAAAAACGAGTTTGTATCTTGTAATTCTGACTTTGCAATTCTGACTTTTTTTCGCAAATGCAGATTTGTATCTGTCAATTCTATTTTCGCGAATGTGAGTTTGTTTCGCAATTCTGAATTTTTTCGTAAATGCGAGTTTATATCTCACAATTCAGATTTTTTTTCGTAAATGCGAGTTTATATCTCACAATTCAGATTTTTTTTCACAAATGCGAGTTTGTATCTCGAAATTTTGACTGTTTTCGCAAATGTGAGTTTGTATCTTGCAATTCTGACTTTTATAGCAAATTTTAGTTTGTATCTCGCAATTCGGACTTTTCTTTCACAAATGTGAGTTTGTATTTTTTTGTAAATTTGAATTTGTATCTTAAAATTCAAACTTTTTTTAACAAATACGAGTTTGTATCTTGTAATTCTGACTTTGCAGTTTTGACTTTTTTTTGTATTTCGCAATTCGGACTATTTTTCACAAATGCTGACTTTTTCGCAAATGTCAGTTTGCATCTCACAATTCTGACTTTTTTTTTTGCTAATCCAAGTTTGTATCTATTAAAACTGTAAGACTTGCAATTACGAGAAAAAAGGTCAGAATTGTGAGATTAAAAAGATAAAAAAAAACTTTTTTGTTTTTAAAGTCATCAATAATATTACAAAATATTTTAAAATATATTACAATAGAAAAAATGATTTGGTACTTCGATGATCATAAGAAACAGTGATTTTGAGTGGTAATCTAATTCAGTCAATATTTAGCATTTTTTAATTACTGGCAATTGGTTATAGGGATGTTTTTCGAACTGATCAGAAGTTAATTATTTCCCATATTTAGTAAATATTATGTGCTTTTATTGTTGCATGTAATATTTATTATCTTTACATTAAATTACCTTTTTCGACCATTAAACATTAACATTTACTACTTTTTTTAAGCCAATAAATTAGAACTTGAATCCTATTCAGTCAGTATGTTAGTTAGAACAACATTCAGTTTGTATAGTAGTTTCTAAAACAGTTTCAAAATGGCTGCTTTGTTAATTTGTTGTCTCTCTTCTGTCTGTGGTACAGCACTGCAACCAGTCCGATCATATAACCAAACTCTCTGACACTCTTAACCTCATCTTCACTGTCCTGTTCACTGTTGAGATGATTGTCAAACTCATTGCATTCAAAGCAAAGGTACTCCTGTTTCCTTTACATGAAACTCTGAGTAAGAAGATGTGCTCTATTTTATGACATTATTGCTATTTTGTGTGTTTCCTAACACAGGGTTACTTTGGAGACCCTTGGAACGTCTTTGATTTCGTCATCGTGGTCGGTAGCATTGTTGACGTGGTCCTCAGTGAGGTTGACGTGAGTATGACAATCTGAACTCCTGTAAAAATATCGTCAGAGTGATTTATATGTTGTGTAAATGTCTCAACAAATGCAAAATCATTTCAAATGACGACCAACAATGGCTTGTATTTTAAACCCGTATTTAGCGATACATGAAGCACAGACCACAGCAAGCAGACAATATCAGCATTAGTGCACAGGAGGTACCGATTTCATCAGCTCCAGCTCAGTTTTCTTCTCATTCAACCAACTTCACTCATCAGTGGCCATTGATGGGCTCATTTTCATGATTCATTTCACGTGTGTTAATGAACCACCCGTCTTTCCATCTCTCACAGCTGCTTAATACACACCGCTCCACATTTCCAAGAGTGATTTGATGCACTTTTCATTGCCTATATGTTTTTATGTAACCACTTGTTTTGGAAGCAATTTTGATGTTATGTTGACGGAATCAGCCGTTTCTCTCATGTCATCTCTCATCCGTCATCCTGACCTCTCATCTCTCTGTTCTCAGGCTGCGCTGGAGGCCAGTGGAGGACTGTGGTGTCTACATGGTTGTGCTGTAAATATCATTCTGCACTGCTCACATTGTCTCATACTTACATGAAGAACAAGGAAAACTGAATTTGTTACGCAGCCATTAATAATTTTGAATTTAGTGGTTATTTAGAAAAAGTTTAGAATTTAGAAAAAGAAAAAGCTTCGTTTTTGCTTTGTTTCACCGTGCTTAGCTGAATAGTCTGATTTAAAGGGTTTGAATTCATTCCTTATTCTTTATGTAACTGATTTGGGTAAAGTCTTTGTCTTAAATATCCACAAATATGCCTCATACTGTACCACATTATAGTGTTGCTATGAATTTTTGTTTTATGTGATATTTGCTTGTTTAAAAAATATATTGTATTCTATTGCATGACTGATGGAAAAGAATGAAAAGAGTCTATTCTTTTTTTCAGGAAGTGAATCCAATGCAGGCAATAGCTGTAAGTATATTGTCCTGGTTTGTTTTCTTTTTAAACACCTAAAAATGACAGCTTCAATATTTACAGGTGGAACTTAATATTTCTCTCATAATTTTACTCATTTATAGGATGCAGAAAATGTCAGAGTTTCCATCACGTTCTTCCGGCTGTTCCGTGTGCTGCGTCTCATTAAACTGCTCAATCGCTCAGAGGGGATCAGGAATCTTCTGTGGACCTTTATCAAGTCCTTCCAGGTCAGAGAGGAAAATACATTTTATTTTTAATTTCGTTTCATTTTAAAATTTTTATTTAATTTTTATTTAAAAATTTGTTTTATTTTAATTTATATTTTATTTTAATGTATTTTAATTTGAATTACTTTTAATTTTATATTTTATTTTATTTTAACATAATTTTTATTTTTAATTTATTTATTTTAATTTAATTTTTATTTTGATTTAATTTAATAATTATTTTATTTTTTCATTTTATTTTAATTTTTACTTAATGTTAATTTAAATTTATTTTTTTACTTTTTATTTTATTTTATGTTTAATTACATTTTATTTTAATTTAATTATTTTAATGTCATTTTTTATTTTATTTTTATTTATTTTATTTTGTTTTATTATGAAAAGTGTTTTAGCTTTAACGGAGTGTATCTTACAGTATATGATGTTGTGTTTGCTGTTTCAGGCACTGCCTCATGTGGCTCTTCTCATTGTCATGCTCTTCTTCATCTATGCTGTCATAGGGATGCAGGTGAGCTTCACTTACCTGAACAATTTCCTGTAGTTTCTCTCTTTCTTGTTATATAGTTTTCTCCAATTCTTTCTTCCTCTCTCTTTCTTCTTCACTTTATAGATGTTTGGTAAAGTTGCTCTGGTCGATGGTACAGAGATTAATCGCAACAATAACTTCCAAACTTTCCCTCAAGCTGTGTTGTTATTATTCCGGTGAGTCAACAATGTACTGAGGGAAATTATTTTTTGCTTGTTTGTTCTCTAATAAAAGTCATTGCAAACTTGAGAGTCCATATAGTGCAACTCTATTACTGTGTGGGTTCACAGTGTTGCCACTGGAGAGCAGTGGCCTAAAATCATGCTGGCCTCTATGTACGGGAAACTCTGTGACCCCAAATCAGACTACGGCCCTGGAGAGGAGTATACCTGCGGCTCCAGCATCGCCATCTTCTACTTCCTCAGCTTTTATATGCTGTGTGCATTTTTGGTAAGCAAATATGAGGCTTTTGGAAATCAGCTCAGAATACAGTATCCAACACTGCCGTTTGTTTGTGTCCTGGTAGATTATCAATCTGTTTGTGGCTGTCATTATGGACAATTTTGATTACCTCACTCGTGATTGGTCAATCCTTGGCCCACATCACCTGGATGAGTTCAAGAAGATCTGGGCAGAGTATGACCCTGAAGCAACGTGAGTTAAAGCACACAAGGCTCCAATACCATACCATCCTGTAGCTTCACGCTTCTTAGATGCTCATTTGATGATTTGCCCTAAAACAATAAAGTAGACTGTCTTCTATCCGTATAAAGGGGACGAATCAAACATCTGGACGTAGTCACACTTCTGCGGAGGATTCAACCACCGTTGGGCTTTGGTAAATTTTGTCCCCACCGCTCAGCATGTAAGGTAAGACAATTGTTTTTTTTTCCTTTTGTAATTGTTAGAGTGGCCAAGCATCAGCAATCTCCATGTAAAAATGATTGGGCAGACCAAACCGTAAGACAAAGAGACTTGAAAATTTGAGGGATGGTAGTACTCACACCACCTACAATGTGACCAAGACTCACCCCAGTTGGCCTGACGTGGATGCTCCAGCAATCAAAAGTACGCTCATAACTCCTTAACTGTTCGTTGCAGGCACAAGTGTCGAAAATTTATGCTCATACACAATGCTCAACGAAATTTTTGTGTATTTTGCATTTCTTTAAAAAACTACTTTTGCAAACTAGTCCTAGGTTTTTCGCCCGATCAGAACCAAACAGTGCAGAAGGATTAATCTCTAGGGAGATATATGGGGGTGATATCGCATTTTTCAAGGGTGTAAATGATTGTATATTGCACGTTTTTTCACACATATTCGTATCATACGATAGACCTCCTCAGCCCTAACAACTTTGCCTCTAGAGCCACTGCTGTCAATCAAACCGTTAGTTAAATGATTGAGGAGATGGGAAAAAAAATAGGTTTTTCGCTCCATCTGGAAAAAAACACTGCAGTACAATTCTCTGGACTCTCAAAGGTTATCAAAGGTTGAGATCATAAACAATAAAAAAAACCTCATATTTCTATGGCAAATTACCTGTATTTGCCAAAAATGCTTTTTTAAATAATTGATTTAGGTGGTTACAGACTTGCTAAATAATATGTAATGTCTTTTTTTCATGTGCTTAAATGCCTTAAAGCGCTTGAACCCCGGTAATCGCTACTTGCAGCTATTTTTTTTTTGGTTCTGTTAAAAGTACAGTAGGTTCAGCGGTTTCGGGTTGGTAGAAATTTTTTTATGTTTTTTTTATTTTTATGGACACCAAGGCTGCATTTGTTTGATAAAGATACAGTAAAACAGCAATATTGTAAAATATTATTACAATTTAAAACAGCTGGTATGTATTTGAATATATTTTGAAATGTAATTTATTTCTGATGGCAAATCTGAATATTCAGCAGCCATTACTCCAGTTTTCAGTGTCACATGATCCTTCAGAAATCATTCTAATATGCTGATTTGGTGCTCAAGAAACATTTCATATTATTATCAATAACAGTGTAAACAATATAATGAATTTGTTAAAAATTCAGAATTAAAATTTTGTAAGAAATGTAACATTTTAATTTAGATCTATTTAATGCATCCAAGTTTTAATAAAAAAAAGTACCAACCCCAAATCTTTAATAAAGTGCATTTCAGTGAGTATGTCAAATATGTATTTGTAAACTTCCACCTCAGCGCCTGATTTCCATGAACATGCCGCTGAACAGCGATGGCACAGTGACCTTCAATGCCACACTCTTTGCACTGGTCAGAACGGCTTTAAAAATCAAAACGGAAGGTGTGTAATTGTAATTGAGATCAAATTTAAGCAGCAGTTTATTTCGCAGCATAGTATATAGTATTTAATTTGTCTGTTAGGAAACTTTGAGCAGGCCAATGAGGAGCTGAGAGCCATCATTAAGTCAATCTGGAAGAGGACCAGTATGAAGTTGTTGGACCAGGTCATTCCGCCAATTGGAGGTGAGATAGCTGCGATAATAGTCATTTATGTTTAATTCACAGTTTTTTTAAAAATACAATCCATCTCTGACTGTGATGTGATTTTCT
The DNA here is from genome assembly GCF_022985175.1 of Labeo rohita. Classification (NCBI taxonomy): domain Eukaryota; kingdom Metazoa; phylum Chordata; class Actinopteri; order Cypriniformes; family Cyprinidae; genus Labeo; species Labeo rohita. The sequence continues at coordinate 19,461,953 of NC_066876.1, read as the reverse complement.
TGGCTGTAGAGGATGAAGTCACTGTTGGAAAGTTCTACGCAACCTTCCTGATTCAGGAACACTTCCGCAAGTTTATGAAGCGGCAGGAGGAATACTACGGTTACAGACCCACCAAGAAGAACGCTGATGAGATTAAGGTTCACTTTATGATAAATGCTTGTAGTAACTATCATAAAAAGGACAGTTTTTTTCAATACTAACAAGACTTCCGTCTGACTTTGCAGGCAGGTCTGCGCAGCATCGAGGAGGAAGCAGCACCTGAGCTGCACAGGGCCATCTCAGGTGACCTGATCGCTGAGGATGAGATGGAGCGTGCCATGGAGGGTGGAGAGGAGGGCATCTACAGGGTCTGCACTGCATCTTCTTAAAGGGATAGATCACCTAAAAATGAAAATTCGGTCATTAATTACTCACCCTCATGTTGTTTCAAAAAAGACCTTTGTTCATCTTCAAAACAGATATTTTTGATGAAATCCAAAAGCATAGACAGCAACACAACTGATACGTTCAAAATAGTCCATGTGACATCAGTGGTTCAACTTTAATTTTATGAAGCCACGAGAATACTTTTTCTGCTGTTTGTGTACTTTCTGTAATTTTTGTGTTTGAAGACCAACGACGGTCTTACAGGTTTTGAATGACATGAGGGTGAATAATTAATGACAGAATTTTCATTTTTGCATGAACTATACCTTTAAGGAAATTACTAAATGTAGCTGTCCATTTAGACTTACAGTCTCTGTGTCTCTATCAATGCAGCGGACAGGAGGTCTGTTTGGACTCAACGCAGACCCCTTCTCCTCTGAGCCCAGCAGCCCCCTCTCAACACAGGTGACCAGCCAGAGACCCCTGCAGTTTGTGGAGACTCGTTTGGAGGATGTAGAGTCACCTCCAGACTCCGTCTTCCTCCCGAACACTGTGTTCTTCCCTGATAACATGCCAACAACAACCAACACCAATAACAATGCCAACTTTGTTGAAGAGTGAGTGGATAACTATAATGAAAAATGCACTTAATGTGTACCTGTAATAGTCGCAATGCTCATTTGATGCTGTTTTTAGTTTGTCATCCAGGTTTACGTTTGAGAGCGAGTCACTGTCAGCCGATGCAACCAGAAACTATTCATACGAAGACATAAGTAAGTGAAAACAGTCGGTGATGGGAGAAAAAAATTAAATACGGAATAAAAATATAAAATCATATTTTGCATTAGACAAATGTTATCTACTATTAGGACCCATAAGATTTATGTATCTATTTATTTGTTTTATTTTTTTAAGGTTTATTTAACATTATATTATCATTAAACTTTATACTTATCTCATTACTGTACATTAATTTGTTTTAAAGTATTACATTAAAAACACTATTTTGCTTTTTTGTTAAATGTGAGCCTTGACCGCAAAAACAGTCTTAAGTGGCATGGGTATATTTGTAGTAATGTAGTATCGAATTTTCTTTTATGACAAAAATTACTAGGATATTAAGTAAATTTTCTACCGTAAATATAGCAAAATTTAATTTTTGATTAATAATATGCATTGCTAAGGACTTCATTTGGACAACAATATTCAGACAATAAATCAGATTCCAGAATTTCAAATAGTTGTATCTTGGCCAAATATTGTCATATCCTTACAAACCATACATCAGTGGAAAGCTTATGTATAAATGATGTATAAATCTCAATTTCAAAAAACTGATCCTTATGACTGGTTTTGTGGTCCAGGGTTACAAATGTTATTCATTTTAAAGTAAAGGCACTATAACAAATGCCACCATATACACTATATACACAACTGTTCAAATGTTTGGGGTCAGTAAAAATTTTTTTAAAAGAAATTAATACTTTCATTCAGCAAGGATGCATTTAATTGATCAGAAGTGACAGTAATGACATTTGTAATATTACAAAATATTTCTATTTCAAGTAAATGCTGTTCTTTTAAACTTGTTTGCCACATTGATAATGTTAAGAAATGTTTCTTGTGCACCAAATCAGCATTAGAATGATTTCTGAAGAATCACGTGAAAAGGCTGCTGTAAAATCAGCTTTGCATCACAGAAATAAATTACACCTTAATATATATTAAATTAGAAAACAGCTATTTTAAATGGTAATAATATTCTACAATATTGATGTTTTTACAGTATTTTTGATCAAATAAATGCAGCCTTGGTGAGCATTATAAGACAACTTTTAAAAATCTGTTATAGTCTATCAAGCCATTTCTAATCATTACACCATGAAGAAATTCAGTTGATAATTGTAATCGTAATAAAGAATCTACACACTTTATTGTATAAATGACATTATTTCCTGTGCAACCAATAGGAGACTCTAGTTCATATGTGGGCGGGGCCTCAAGTGTCGATGACAGACGGCTGTCAGATTTCACTGTGAGGACAGATATCACACAGGTGTGGACAGGTGTCACATTTCCTGAGCTAAACACAGTACAGTGACTACTTGATATTCCTCTCTGACTCCTCTGTGTGTGTCTGACTATCTCAGTTCCCCTATAACCCCTCATATGGAGCATCAAAGAACCAGACAGCAGCAACAGAAGCTTCACCAGCCACCGACAAACTCATTCAGCAGGTAAAATACACCGGGCCACATCTATTGTACATTACATTCCACACCTTTCCAGATATGACTATTACACTGTGTTGTCTATGAATCCTCAGGCACTGAGAGACGGTGGTCTAGACTCCTTGGCTGGAGACCCACAGTTTGTATCTGTGACTAGGAAGGAGCTGGCAGAAGCCATTAATGTTGGCGTGGAGGATATGGAGGGAATGGCTAAGAGTATTGTAAACGAGCAGAGCGGAAAGGTAACAAAACGTAAACGGCGTCCCATCCCAGTTCCACCCGGCGCCAAGTCAACCAAACCGAAGGAAAGCACTAGTGCGGTGTAGAAACATACTGAGAGACAATTTTAAAAATCCATGAGACGTCATCAGCCTGAATCTTCTGCCATTGTCTGAAATCACTTATTTAAAAGTTTATGAACAGGTGGTGCACTGGTTGTTTTCAAAGGGTACTTTTTTCAAAGATGGTAAGAGAAATAAATGAAGCCTGGTGGGTTTTATTTCTGATGGCTGTTCTGATTTAGGACTTGCTTTTTGGTGACTGAATTTACCAGACATCCTCAATAATATTGTTCACACTTTGTTCTGTGAACATTTACAGTTGAGTGAGTTACATAATACAGACAAATGCCTGAAAACTTTGTCATCTGTGGACATAGAGCCACAATGGCAAGTCTTTTCTTTGATTTGTCTGCCACATATACATGTGGTTTAAACGTTTTTGTATTTAAATAATTGTTACACTGAATTGGAGGGATTATCATGTTTACAGGAAAATGCTTAGCTTTTAGTTTTTAAAGATTTTTAGAATAAAAAAAACATGCTGTACACACAAAACATACTGTTTCTAAAGAGAAAATTCGATTTTAGTTCTTTTTCATTAATTTATTTTAATCTAATTTAAATGGAAAGTGTTTGCATGCTTGTGACTGACAGGACAAGTACAATATGCAACACTTTATTTGTGTTTTTACATTTACTCACTTTAGCAAATACTTTTATGCAAAGTGACTTACAAATGAGGCAAGAGGGGTTTATAATGTTAACGTATGTTTTTATCAGCAAACATAAATGTACATAAATGTTTCAGCTTTTACATTCTTCAAAAAAATCTTCCTCAGTGCTCATAATGAGATTTGCGTTACAGATATGATGCCGTCATGGCCCGCAACATAGTTTTCGTTGGCTTAAACGCAGGGTACGGTAGGATCCACAGCTAGATAAATGAGCATAGAAGCCCTATGATTACAACGACCATCATTTTAAGTGTCAAAAATTCTGGAATTATCGTACATTAAGGTTTTTTGTTTTGTTTTGTTTTTTTTATTGATCGTACATCGTACAGAGGTCAACTGATGCGGAAGTAAGCCTGGTGATTAGCGGCTAACGTTATAGGCAAATAACGAGAAATGTGCAGTAAACTGTAAAACTGTTTGGCGGTGTGTTCATAATTAAGATAATACATTTAAATAATATGGTAAGACACCAGTTTGGTATTTAATATTTAGCAGCAAAATGAGCTGTTTGGTACAGCTAAAAATAGCTGGACGTGAATGAGACCGGAAGCCAGACCCATAAAATTTACAAATGACCGAACCCACTCTTATGACAAAAGTTAGCTGGATATGGAATTATTAAGGATTGTTTTTTATTATTTTGTTTAACGGCTTGTATATTTGTTATATAGTACAGACGAGATGGATATAGGAAAGTGAGAATGGGATCAGTACGTGACGCAGGCCGGATTTAAACTGTCCCTCCGTTTTTTTTTCTTTTGGGGATTTGTTTAGTTTTTTGTGCACTACCCACAGGCACTGACTCCTTTTTCCTTAAAAAAGGGATTTTTAGTGGGCTATAGGAGTTTTCTAGGGACACTGGATGTAGACACATGTATGCACGTCAAAATACAATGCAGATACTTGACTAAAATAACACTGAAACTGAAAAAAACACTGTTGCTCTAAACAAAGTTTTTCACTGAGCAACATATCAGATTTTTAAAAATTTTTCTTCTCGGTGTGGCAGCTGAAGTCCTCAAATGAAACAATTTTGCTTGTGACTCCACCGACTATTACAACATTGCACCTTTTAACTTTAATAGTAGAAGAATGTGTTGACCGATGCCACAGATTGACGTCTTAAAGCTGTATTTTCTCTTGTATAAGGTCTGATCTGTAATTTCTGTTCAGCACGTTTTTATATTTCATTGCAAAGTACACAATTTTGTTGATGGATTTGCATTCATTTACACACATTTTCACTTTGTGTCTTGCTAATGGATATGTAATGAGGTTAAAAGTGCATTTTAATAAACATGAAAGATGTTTATATTTTTTTCTTTGGATATGGGAAGAGGCTCTGTAGCTGTATAGATTTATATGTTCAGATGTACAAATCATTTGATGAATTCATTTAATATGAACACTTAAATAAGAGCAGAGTAATAATCGCATTTTAATTTGAATGAATAGCTTTAATATTAATATAACTGCCCTGTCATTCTATTATCAAGTTTTACATCTATATTAAATTTGGCTGTGAGCACATACAGATGAATTGCAACTGCAAATAGCACTAAGCAAACGCTAGTACTTATATATTATTATTAATATCATGTTTGCTGTAGACAGATGGTGTGATGAGCGGTCTATGGCCAGTGCAGCTGTACTACACTGTGGAGAGGGAAACTTGAGAGCAGCTCCAGGTACTATTAATACTGCGACACGTTACAGCTCAAGCCTCTTATGGCGTGAAACTAAATCCATAAAGCAGAGATGAGAAGTTCAGACAGTGTATGAACTGACGTTACAAGTGTAAAAGCTTTACAGTGGTTAAATTAAGACTTATTTTTACAATTGATCCCAATAGGTTACAGTAACAGAAGACGTGCAATTACAGAACTTAATTACAATGTATTTATTTATACAGGCTTTTTACTAACATCATCTAAAGTCACATGTGTGTGGTGTAATCAAACAACTTAATCAAACACGCTTAAAGAAAATACAAAAAAGCTGCGGGCTGATGGTTCCCACGCTGAAGGATAATGTCTTCAAAGCTCTGATGGGACAAACAGCACATTTCCAGCAGTCCATTTGAATGATGCACTTCCCTTCAAATGAAGTAATGAGGTTTCTTTACATTAATGCCATATTCTGCCATGGCCGGTGTCAGATCTTCCATTGTCAGCGTGTACTTCTTGTCCTGGGAGGTGAGATAAAAATACAATAGATTTTTTACAACACTTTTTTTTTTTTTTTTTTTGTACAAATTAAAATCATAATTTGCAAGCACAAACCTTGGTCTTGTTTCGGGAGCTTCCAGAGGCCGTGCCCTTCATTTTGCAGTGCTGTAGTGCGTCATTTGCAATATCTGAGATGAACTTCTGAGACGCCAATGATATGAGACGAATTCTGACAACAAAAAGAGATGATGTTAAGGATGATTCGTGATGAGTGGCACAAAAACATTTTTTAACCGTGATGAGTAAATGATGACGATTTTGACACCAAATATTTTTTAAAAATTCACTACCAGTCAAAAGTTTTTGAACATTAAGTCTCTTCTGCTCATCAAGCCTGTATTTATTTGATCCAAAGTACAGCAAAAACAGTAAAATTTTAAAATATTTTTACCATTTAAAATAACTTTTCTATTTGAATATATTTTAAAATGGAATTTATTCCTTTGGATGTAAATCTGAATTTTTCGCATCATTACTCCAGTCACATGATCCTTCAGAAATCATTCTAATATTCTGATTTGCTGCTAATAAAACATTTTTTATTATTCTTATGTTGAAAACAGACGAGTAGGTTTTTTTTTCAGATAAATGCTGATGATAAATATATATTATAATTGTGTATTATTATAATACTTGTGAAAGATCATGTGACACTGAAGACTGGAGTAATGATGCTGAAAATTTAGCTTTGATCACAAAAAAAAATTACATTTTAAAATACATTCAAATAGAAAGCAGTTATGTTAAATAGTAAAAATGTTTCAAAATTGTGCTGTTTTCGCTGTGCTTTGGATCAAATAAATGCAGGCTTGGTGAGCAGAAGAGCTTTCTTTAAAAACAAAAAAAAACAAAAAAACTTTTGACTGCTAGTTTACAGTGTGTCAATATTGGCTTAATGCTTTATCAACACTCTTCATGAGCCATAATTGTGATATTTAGGCCTGTTCACTGGACAATAACTATAATGTAATAATAATTCTATAGCTGCATTAATAAGAACAGAGAAACAATATCATTGGTATCACTTTCAGAGTTTTTTTCCAGCCGATAAAACAAAAAAAATATTAAGTCAATCAGAATACAAATGACTTTAGCTTTAAGGTGACAGACAAGAAAACTTCAGTGCATGCTTATAATAAATTTTAATATTATTCATAGATTACTGTAGTATTTATATTTTTGAATATTACCTATATATTATTATGGTGTGTGTATATATATATATGTTTAAATGAGCTTATATATATATATATATATATATATATATATATATATATATATATATATATATATATATATATATTTTTTTTTTTTTTTTTGTTTGTTTGTTTTTTCCCTCATGTTTCATTTAAATTTCAAAAGTTTTAGTAATTTGTGCTTTGTTTTCCAATTTTAATTTTTTATGTCAGTTTTACATTTAGTAATTTTAGTACCTGAACTTACTTTATTTCAGTTAATTGCCAAAGCAACATTTCTAATTTTTATATTTTAAAAGTTTTTTGTTTTTTTTTAACTTAAATTTCTCATTTCACTTAACGAAGCTCGTTTTTAAGTTAAAAACTGTTCAAAATACCACATGGTAGTCCACTGATGTGGACGCTAATACAGTTCTATTTATTGTTCTTGGTGTGAACAGAGCCTTATAGAACATTAATAACAAACTTATTTTTGTTAAAAACGTTACAATTTACTTTAACTTGGCATCAGAAGCAAAGAAAATCTGTAGAGCCTTAAAAATGTTTTGGCACCACTACATAACAGCTTTCTGAAAGAACATTGTTCCAACTCACATTCTTGGATCTGATGCTTCAAAACCAGCTCGGTTGAGGTAGTAACCGGTGACTGCGTCTGGGATCTGAAACACAGACGGTTTGTGAACAGTGCTACTCACAATACCATCAATAAGTAAAGAATATGCAGTGCTGCAATCATATATGGACTAACTGTAGGAGTGTAGTCCTCCAGCTGCATCAGGAAATCAGCCAGCGGTGTGGTTGAAATAACGGGCTTCACGTCTCCATTAGCGATGCCTGTGGGCACATACACCCCGTTTGACACGGTGGAGTCGGATGATGGGGTTGCCATTGCTGCCGAAGTGGGAACTGTGAGAGGAAAGTACGTTACTATAGTTCTTCAGAATAACACGAATGACAAACAATAAAGTTGTAAACACGCTACTCTCCATAGCACGTATGTAAAGTTAGCTAAAGGCTAAAAAGACAACAGCAACTCTGCGTGCGTTCAAACTGTCAAAACAGACACTCGCCATTACTGCTGCCGACTGCAGGGATGCTGCTGGCGTTTGTGGAGGTGCTGTTCGGGACGCAGTTGCTGCTGCTGGATGTGGATGTGCTGGATGCGGCTGCTGCTCCAGTCTGTCCGGTTTGCTGAAGATCCACGTTCATATTGTCCTGCTTAGTCTAAATATTCCACTAAACGGGATACTAGACAAAATATACGCAGTTTAAACTAGAGGTAAGTTAAGTCGATACTCATCAATGCAATTAAAGAAGCGAGGTTGGCGATCATTCGCTGTGAGGGGAAAATATTTACGCTGGAAACGTGTCACGTGATTAATACTTCCGTGTGCAACCAGTACGAAAGTCCGAAGGGGCGCTACACATCACAGTTGTGATCAATAGTTCCGGAATAAACAGCGGTTGCGTGAACGTTTGTCAAAACTCGTTTTGTTACTCGAAATATCAAACGCAAACCTTAAAACACAGGTTTTGTGTTTCAAGTTATATTTTGTATTTTAGGTAAATAGAGAAAAGCATATTTCGTGGGTGGACAGATGAGGTCTTGCAAACAGCTCCACCTAGTGATGGTATTTTGAGTTCGTCGCTTGACTTCATTAAAAAATAATGATGTTATAAATGGAGTGTTTTACTCTTGTGCACTTTGGAATTCAGCTGCACGTCTTCTCTGTGATAGCGGTCCCAGATACTTAAACTTTAAACTAACTTTATTTATTTTTATAATATAATTTATATAATTATTTATATTACACTGCCGTTGGGATCCGTTAGATTTTTGATGTTTTTTTTAAGTCCCTAGAAAATACAGAAAATAGTAATATTGTTAAACATTATTGCAATTTAAAATAACAGCTTTAACAGTTTTAATATACTTCAAAATATGATTTTTATCTGTGAAGCAAAGCTGAATTTTCTTCAGAAATCATTCCAATATGCTGAATTATTATCAATTTTGCTGCTTTATATTTTTTTTAGAACCTGTGAGGCTTTTTTTGGGATTCTTCGGTGAATAAAAAGTTAAAAAGAACAGCATTTATTCAAAATATAAATCTTTACTATCACTTTTTTTATGAATTCAACACATCCTTGATGAATAAAAGTAAGAAAGAAAAAAATGTACTGACCCCAAACTTTGAACAGTTGTGTATATTGTTACAAAAGATTTCGATTTTAATAAATGCTGTACTTTTTAATGTTTTATTCATCAAAGAATCCTGAAAAAGTATCATAGCTTCCAATAAAATATCCAATGCTTTCCAATGCTGATAATAAATCAGCATATTAGAATGATTTCTGATTTTCTGAAGACTGGAGTAATGATGCTGAAAATTCAGCATTGCATCACAGGAATAAATTCTATTTTAAAGTATATTAAAATAGAAAACCACTATTTTAAATTGCAATAACATTTCACGATATTACAATATTTTTCTGTATTTTTAATCAAATAAATGCAGCATTGATGAGACTTTTTAAATAGCTTACCGATCCCAAACTTTTGAACGCCAGTGTATCTTTAAAACAACCAGTTGTTTTGTATGTATTTTATATATTTTTTTAAAATATTATTTATACGGTATTATTTATATAACGTTAATATTTGTTTCATATTTATACATAATATTTGTTTTATATTTATACATTATATTTATATTTGTTTTATATTTATACATTATATATATATATATAATTTTAAAAATCTTTTTCATACTCAAGTGAATGAGTACAAACAAATGTTTCCAAATTAAAAGCATTTTTATTGTCACAAGAATAATTGTACATTTTAGTAAGAAAATCAAAAATAAATGTGCATATTATAGAAGCCACATATCAATAATGTATACGCCTACAAGAATATGATACCATAACCACCAGTTTCAACTGACACAGACAGTGACAGTAAGGTACAGATATGGTCAGGATGAATCAAGGCCCTCTCAACCATTGTCAAATCGCTGGAATGATGCATGAAACAATAAAAACATACCATAAGATTAAATCGTTTAACTGCACTGTCATGTTTTAGTCATCATGGCATTACATTTCACAGAAAAAAAGATCAAGTTAAAGGAAGAAAAAAAGTTTTAAAACATTGTGCTGTTGCCTTGAAAGCAGCAAGTTTTTTCACGTAAGTTAATACTGCCAAAGCTCTAATGTAATTATTCAGATGTGCAAACATTAATTATAAAACCAAAACTGTTATTATGTTTTAAAAGGTTTAACTTTAAGTTTCAAAAATCTAATTAGCTGTTCTCATAGTAATTCAAATCTCAGTTGGGGCTGCCGATCAAAAGTATCCTGATGGATTTCACTGAATCTTGCTGTGGAATGTTGTACTAAAATAAGCTTAATACAGTACAGAAGTGTGAAATCATTTGGCACAACAATGGAACAGCTCTCAAAAGGAATGACAGAATGCTTTATGGCTTCTAACAGAACACAACAGCTGTTTGATTGGTGTCATCACCAGTCAATAACATACACACTACTACATTCACCCCTTAACAGCCAATATTTAAAATACCTTTTAGTTCAACAGTAGATAACAAAAGAAAAAGAAGATGTGGATGGCTGGAAAAATTTGGAGACAAATATTTACACACCTATTGTTTGAATTTCCACAGAGCAAACAAGAACATTTACCAGTGACTCGGAACACAAAAACAAGGAACAACATGAAGCATAGCAACTGCCAACAGTATTGTCTCCGTTATAGAAATCACCAAAAGTATTTGCCCTTACTGATTAGACTGTAATGGGAAAAAAATATAGAAAGAGGAGACAAGATTGTAGGCAACAAAATTCATACTGAGAAAATAAGAATGTTTCTGTTCACAAGACCCCTTTCCATACAAAACTAAAATTATTTTTTCATTTTCATCACATGAAAATATAGATTTGTCTTTATACATAGCATCTCAGTTACCTTTGCCACAGTGTACTGCATGTCACATGACCATAAAACGCTGTATTGACGCTTTTGGATGATTTCGTTAAAAATGTTCCCTCATTTTTCAGACGTGAGAGTAAACTTTAAAGCCTATTCTATTTTTTTCATTTTAAAATTGTAATATTAGATCTATTCAGACATTTTAATGTTGGAATACATGCACTGGCTCTACGGAAAAGCCATGCACATTTTATTAGCAAATGATGCATTTATTCTATGCATAAAACCTCATCTCACTGAGCATGGACTTCTGTGCAAAGCTTGTAATTTTGGTCATAATTTGATTAATATTAAGCACCCCAGAGTTAGGGAGTTGACACTTAAAGCGACAGTTCACCTTAAAATAATTTAATCACCCACGTCGTTCCAAACCTGTATCAATATCTCTCTTCTGTCGAACACCAAAGAAAAAAAAAATGGTATTTGTGTTTTTTTTTCTAAGGGGGCTCAGTGTTGTTTTGGACCCCACTGACTTTCATTATATGGACAATAGCAGTGTAAACATTTTCTAAAATACATCCTTGCGTTCCACGGAAGAAAGCTACACAAGTTTGGAAAGACACAAGGATGAGTAAATGATTTTTGGCCGAACTATCGCTTTAAATGAAAGCTGAGGAGGTGGATTTCACACAGTCTGTGATATCTAACCAACCCCATAAGTATGTCACAGTTACTTGTTTAATACACATGGAAGCACAAAATAAAGGGGTTCAGAGGTCAAAAGGTCAAATGACCTTGTCCTAACAAAACCTCGATTGACCACACAAGCTAAAGAAATTGAATTGCAATGACTTACTTTTTAAGGCTGAAGTAAGCAGTTTCAAAACTACAGCCAATCATAATTTTCATTTTAAAACCAAATGTGCCACATTTAACACTGGACACCTTAAAGACTAAAGGGAACCATTTAGGAAAAAATGACACCACAGTGACCATGCAAGAAAATATAGATAAACACTTGACGAACACCGTTACAATCATCACCACACATGCACATACACCCAAAACCACTTCTTCACCTCTCTCTGCACAGTAAAAATTATTTTATGTTCTTAACATTTAATGTATGTGAATGAGAGCAGAGGTGTGGTGTACACTTCGTCCTCTCATGTTCAGATGGTCAGCGATGAAAGTTTAATTAGTCACGGTACAGTGAAAAGCATTTCCTGCTTAAACAGGAAATTATGTCTTGCACTAGTGCAACTGCCACTGATATGAATACAACAGACTGGATATGGCATACCGAGAGTACCGTTTGATTAAAAAAACACTTTATGAATGTTAGATTTTAATCTACTGACATGTCGAAAAAGATGCCAATTGATGCTAAAACGAAACTGATGGGGTGAACAAACTACAGTACATATATACACATGCGACTGAAACAACAAATCCAATCCAGTGTATTGAGATCAGTGTCTGGCTTCACATTTAAAAATCAGCCTGAGAGAGAGTGAGAGAAACAGGCAACGATAAAACGACATCCGCTCTTGAGCACAAACTAGACAGGCGTCCCTCTCTCAGGAAGATGAATCTGCATGGATCTCTGAGCATTTCACAGCCTTGCATAGTATCTCTGATTGCGGGGGACTCTGACGGACAAACATGAATGAGTAAATCGAGGCTGTCGAGGTGGATGAGGCTATTTGAAGGCTGACTTCAGCTCTTTGAATGCGGCTTGTCTTTGTTTCTTCTCCTCCGCCTGACGCTTCTTCTCTTCCTGCTCCTGACGGATTTCCGCCTCAAACCGGTTTGATTCGTTAATGGCATGCACCTGTTAGAGACAAATGTACATTTTTAGGTAATCCTACACTGATTTTTCTTATCAGTGGAATTCAATGCAACCTGTCTACGCAGGAAATTACAGTTGTTATTGAAAAACAGAGCTGACGCAGACTAAGAGGGGTTAAACTGAGGATTTTATCCACTTAAATGGATAGTTCAACCAGAAATGAAAATTCTGTCATTAATTACTCACCATAATTGTAGTCGGGTGACACAGAGGAGAACAATTGTTCAATAGTCATTTTTTTTTTTCCGTACAAAAAGTTCTCATAGCTTTGTAAAATTATGGTTGAACCACTGATGTCACATGGACCATTTTAATGATTTCAAGTCATTTTTAAAGGAGAAGTCCACTTCCAGAACAACAATTTACGAATTATTTACTCACCCCCTTGTCATCCAAGATGTTCATGTCTGTCTGTTTTCAGTCCAAAAGAAATTATGGTTTTTGAGGAAAACATTTCAGGATTTTTCTTCATATAATGGACTTGATTGGTGCCCAGATTTCAAACTTCCAAAATGTAGTTTAATGCAGCTTCAAAGGGCTCTAAACAATCCCAGCTGAGGAAGAAGGGTCTTATCTAGCGAAACGATCCGTCATTTTTTTTGAAAAATAAAAATTTGTATACTTGTTACGCACAAAAGCTCATGTAGCACAGGCTCTGGTATGCGCGTCCATGATGCTACGAATTAGTGATGAGTCGTTCTTGAACGATTCGTTCATTTTGAATGAATCTTTAATGTGACTCGGGAAGAACGAGTTGTCTTGGGAAGTGATTTGTTCAGTCGTGCATGCACAACATCGCATTAGGTTCTGTACTGGAATTAGTTCACCTGTTTCGAGTCTTCGGGATTTTCGAGTCATTCGTTTATCTTATGGGGCTGTCACATGATGCTGATTTTGCTAAAATGAACGAAATGAACAAAATGAACAAAATGAAAAGATTCGTTCATTTTGCTGAACGAGACTCAAAGGTCCGAGTCAGTAAAATGATCCAAACTTCCCATCACTACTACGAATCACGTCTAAGTTCATCGTCTGTGTACTCCGGCTCAAAAAGGTAGAGTATGGCGAAAAACTCCATCTTATTTTCTCCTACAACTTCAGAATCGTCCGACACCATTGTACCTTTTTGTCTGTAAACGGCGTTTGACTTACTTGCACTTTCTTAGTCTTTGCATGTTCGCTTTGTAAACACTGGGTCTGTAGTTCCGCCTACGTTCCGCATGACCATGTGATTCAATAGTACGTGAACGCGCATCCCAGAACCTGTGCTACATGAGCTTTAGTGCTTAAAAAGTATACAAATTATTATTTTCAGAAAAAAATGACAGATCGTTTTGCTAGATAAGATCCTTCTTCCTCGGCTGGGATCATTTAGAGCCCTTTGAAGCTTATGTGTGTGTGTTTACATTTTGGAAGTTCAAAATCGGGGCATTATATGGAGAAAAAGACAAGTCCATTATATGGAGAAAAATCCTGAAATGTTTTCCTCAAAAACCATAATTTCTTCACGACTGAAGACAGAAAGACATGAACATCTTGGATGACAAGGGGGTGAGTAAATTATTTGTGAATTGTTGTTGTGGAAGTGGAGTTCTCTTTTAAGGCATTTTTGTGCCTTTCTGGGTCAGAAAGCTCTTGGATTTTATCGAAAATATCTTAATTTGTGTTTCGAAGATGAATGAAGGTCTTACGGGTTTGGAATGACATGAGGGTGAGTAATTAATGACAGAATTTTTATTTTTTGAGTGAACTATCCCTTTAAGAATGGAAAAAAAGTATCAAAATGTCATGATTTTTTACTTTTGCCTCGAAGAATGATTTGGCTCCCTTCACTCCCTCAGTTGACACATCAATCTCTGACAAACGTGCCAAGACATGAAGCCCGCTGTCCTCCGCCAGCTCTCCTGCTGCTGCTTTTCTGAAGATAAGGAGAAACTACAGAGAGAAAAAGAAAGAAATTGAGGTGATTAATAGGGGAATATCAGTTTCCTGTAAAGCTCATCATTATCTACTTCATTGCTGTGAAATATAGCCAAATCTACAAACTAATTGTTCAAAAAAGTTCACTTCCAGAACAAAAATTTACAGATAATTTACTCAGCCCTGTGTCATCCGAGATGTTCATGTCTTTCTTTCTTCAGTCGTATGTTTTTTAAAGGAAAACATTTAAGGAATTATCTCCATATAATGGACTTCAATCGTGCTCGCGAGTTTGAACATCCAAAATGTAGTTTAAATGCAGCTTCAAATGGCTCCAAACGATCCCAGCCGAAGAATAAGGGTCTTATCTAGAAAAGCATTTGAGGTTAAAAGGTATATAAATTGTAATTTTTTTTAGAAAATAAACGATTGTTTCACTAGAAAAGACCCTTATTCCTCGGTTGGGAGTCTTTTGAAGCTGCATTTAAACTCCACTATATGGGCACCATTTAAGTCCACTATATGGAGAGAAATCCTGAAATGTTTTCCTCAAAAAACAATTTCTTTACAACTGAAGAAAGAAAGATGTGAACATCTTGGATGACAAGGGGGTGAGTAAATTATCTGTAAATTTTTGTTCTGGAAGTGAACTTCTCCTTGAAGCATTTACCTCTCTAAAGCTGAGTTTTCCATCCAAGTCCTCGTCTACTTCTTTGATCATGTTCTTCAGGCCCAGGTGAGTCTGAGGTGCTCCAAGTTTCTCCATCATCAGCTTCAGCTCCATCAGATCGATGAAGTTATCTTTCTCAGAATCATACCTGCAGACACACACATAAGCAACCACATCATTTAAGCAGAAATATCACGGAAAACAGGACTTCTTTTGAAATAAATGTTCCTGATAACATTTCTATCACTGGTGATATTGCTGCAATGTCTCCTGTGATCAACAGAGGGCAATGTGGATGAGTAACTAGGCACTTACTAACAGGAATACCTTATAAACACTATTGTATAAACCACTGATGTTACATGGACTATTTTAATGACGTCCTTACTACGTTTCTGTGCCTTGACCATAGTAGGACCCTTCCTGCGGAGCATCAGGAAGCTCTCGGATTTATTAAAATTACTTAATTTGTGTTCCGAGGATAAACAAAGGTCTTATGGGTTTGGAACGACATGAGGGTGAGTAATTAATGACAGGATTTTCATTTTTGGTTGCACTATTCCTTTAATATAACTACATTTAAATAATTTACCAAGGTATACACCAGTACAACCAATCTAGTTTTCATTTGTGTACAATAAAATACAGCGTCTACCCTGACTAATGTACATTACACTCAGAAACATGCAGGAATCAGTTAAAACTGACTCGCCGGCATCAATATCATCATTCAGAGCTGAAGTGTTCATTAACAGTCACCCATTTATTAAAGCTGCTGCTGAGTTCATCTTAATGCTCCTCTCTCTTGCCTTTTTAATAAACAGCTTATGAGCTGCTGGTAATGTATTGAGTTAATAGCAATCCAAGACATTTGTGTGTACATCCGAGAGCAATAAAATCTCCGAACTTTAAACACAAAATCTACAGACTAAACATACGCCTGATGTTATCTACATGTTCAGTCTTTTCTCTTATACACATAGAATAAAAAGGAGGTTGTTGATCTTACATCTCTCTCACAAACAGACACACACACATACACTTCCTGTGTTTCACAGATATGATCACTAATAGTTTGGAACAAGTGACATTCACAGGCCAGACCGATTATATCTGCCACCTCTTCTTTTGGATCTGTAACGAGGTGTTAAACAGATCCACAGGTGCATATTTTATCGTGCAAAGGCCAGAGAACTGTGTGGGTTACTGTTCAGAAATGGGTCGATGAGAAAGGACTAGTCACTTCCTATTTCTCTCAATCATCATGTATGAGACCACTTCCTCTACACGTCCACGTACGCACAAGCATAAACACACATACTGCCCGAAGATGAGGTTTTATGTTGCCATGGTAACAGGGTCCTTTAATTAAAAACAGAGGCCAGTGTATTTTGGATGAGACTCTTATCAACCAGTTGAATGATCTAGTTTCTTCCTTTGATTGTTCAATTTGCCCTATAGTGCCCCTTGGACATAGTAAAGTAAAAAATAAATTAATAATAATAATAATAATAATAATAATAATAAAAGATAATTAGATAGAATGTTATAAAAAATAAAATAAAATAAAATGAGATAAAAATTGAGAATAAAATAAGATTAAATAAAATTATATAAAATAAAATAAAATGAGAAAATAAAATGATATAAAATATGTGAGAAAATAAAATTAGATAAGATAAAATGAGTTAAAAAAATATAATAGAATAAATAAAAATAAAAAAAATAAAATGAAAAAAAATACAAATTAAAATGAGATCAAATACAATGAGATAAAATAAAATGATATAAAATGTAAGATAAATGTAAAATAAAATAAAACAAGAAAATAAAATAAAAAATAAAATGAGATCAATTAAATGGAAAAAAATCTGAGAAAATAAAACAATATAAAATAAAATGAGGTAAAATAAAATAAAACAAAATGAAAAATAAAATAGAATAAGAAAATATGAGAAAATAAAATAACAAAAAAAACTAAACTAGATAAAATAAATTGGTGAAAAAATAAACTAAGATAAAATAAAATGACAAAATATGAGATCAAATAAAATATAAAAAAATGAGAATATGAGATAAGACAAAAGGATATATTATAAAATATATATACACATTATAATAATAAATGAGAAAATAAAACAATATAAAATAAAATGAGATAAAATCAAATAAAATATTAAAATAAAATAAAAAGGAGATATTAAAATTTAAAAAATGAAAAAGACATTAAATGTAAAATAAACTGTATTAAAGTAAAATAAGAGACTAAATCTATATAAATATTCTGACGTTCTGACATTATCTCCCATTTGACACTAACAGCTTCTAGGCATTCCCAGGATGCACCCTCCTCATGAATATGAAGTGTGTCTCCATCTGCCTCAAAGACTCAGCTACTGTACTCCTGTCTACCGACACAAGACACCCTGCTGATGCCAGGTCTCTCGCACATAACTCTTCTCATTAGCCCTGTATCACAGTCTAACTGACATCTTCTCATCACTAATTCAAAAGCCAAAAGACTGTGTTCATGTTCAGGGGCCCAAAGTCAAATGAAGTCTTCGTGCTCTGGCATCTGACATATCGGGCTAACCTTGACCACAGCGTTTTGAAAAATGCTGTTTGATAAGGAGGTTGTGGTGCATCTGAGCCACCATGAGGGTCATGTTTTTCTGTGGATGCTGCTGTCCTGGGTTTACAGTACAGGATTACAGTACAGCAGCGGGTAATCAAACTAATGTGATTTCAAGGCAAGCAAGATTGAGTTGGAGGTTTTTTGAAATGCAAAATCAGATCACTTGAAACTGGGCAACCAGCGTCCATACTGGTTTCAGGTCAATAATTTACGTCTGCATACGGCTCTTCTGTTTAACAAAAGAAAGGTCAAGCATGCTCAATGCAATTAAAGGTCAGCTGTAATTTAAATCCACCATGTTTAATTATGCAGTCAAACCTCAATGCCTGAAATCACATACGCTTACTTCTAAAAAACTCCTTGTGCTTTACAATGACCCAGATTTGTGAAAGCTTAGACTTTCACTGTTTTTTTTTATTGTGCTGTCATTAGTCAAGCTGAATCACTTTGCCAAGTGGTGTCACTTCCCGTCGATCATGCTCAACAGATGTTTTTAGCCTGAACATGGTGAATTATGACTTATTATCTCCTGGTTCATCAACAAATTCCCTACATAGAAATGTAAAGGGGAAAGACCATGCCAATCAATAGCTATGTTTCCATCACCCTGTTGTTATGCTCATTTTGAAGAATCACATCAGAAACAAGTGATGAAAACTGCAAAATAAAAAAAAAACAAAATAAATAAATAAAAATCAAAGTTTTTACACTTGCTTGAGGTGGTTTTTGAATTGTGAAAAAAAGGGTTAATGCAAATAATGGGAGATGGAAACGCATTTTGCGATTAAATACCACCACGCATACCAAAAAGTCATGTGACTTGGCGTTATAGGGTGGTATAACCTGACTAACCAGTGGACAGTGTTCACACTTGTCATGTTTAATTAAAACAAACTCTGGTGTGATTGCTCTCTTAAGGTCATTGCACACTGAGTCAGAAATTTTGTATGTGTTTTTTCATATTCATCATCCTTTCCTATCAAAATGCTTGTTACAGATGCAAAAACGCAGAAAAGCAAACCAAGTTTTTAGAGGCAGTGTGTAAATGTGATTGTCACCACGTGAGGTCGTATTAATTTAACGCGTGTGGACGAGAATTTTAGACTCGGTGTGCAAAGACCTTTAGTGCGGTTCATTTGAGTGAGCCTAAGCGCTGCCGTCCGAATCCTGATGCGCGTCAAACAAGAACTGCACCAGAATTTGTTTGGAAGCAGACTTTCATCTTTTTTGTGGTCTCGCTCTGCTTCCAAACTAATTCTGATGTGGTTCGATTAGAATATGAACGCAACAAGGACCAAATACTTTTAAATGAACCAAAAACAGGAAATAATGACCAGATGCGACACTATGCGACATGATTTCACGAGCGGTGTATCCAAAACAAAATGAGCAGAGGGCAAACGTGGAGCAACGAGGAGGTAAAGTGCCTTTATGAGCTCTTTGAGTTCACAGGTGGTGAAAATAAAATCAATTTACATGCAACAATGAGCACGCTTAGTCTAGCAGACAGCATTAGATGTATTCAACAGAATGGGTACTTTGATGTCATACACCTGCAGCGCCTCTTTAAGTCAAACACACTTTTTCCTTTTGTTTGGAGGGTTCGATGAGTTCCGTCACAAAATACATGTCATTCAACCCGACTGATCAGGTTGTGAATGTATCGCTTTGCCTTTAGTTTCGTATCCTTAGGTTCGCTGTTTAATATGCCAGTGTGAATGCTACGTGGACCAGGGCCAAATGCATCAGTTTCCTTTTTGACCCAGACCAAATGAACCAAACAAACCAAAGTGTGAACACACCCACAGTGCCAATTTAATCAGGAAGTGACAATCTTGTTCTCTTTGACTTGTTGGGTGAAAATGAAGCTTATTTGCAAATGTTTTATGCGATATTCTAATGTTATATTTTGAATGGAAACCCAGCTAATAACAATTTTCCAGTGGCCTTGGTTCCAAAGGTACTCTATCCTTAAAAAGATTGGGGTCATTAGGAATTTTGTAGAAGAAATGAAAACTTTTCAGCAAGGATGCATCTGATTGATCAAAATACAAGAAAAGTAAAATCAAGATCAGGTGGTTAAAAAAAGCAACCTGATCTCATGACGAAAACGTATCAGTGGAACTTTTCGCAAGATGCGAAATACGGAGAGCAATGTACATTTTTTGACATATTCGATGTGAAATGTCCACAGGGTGGCGCTAAAAGAGTGTTTGTTCGTTTGTTTTCCTTGAAACAGATGAATGTACATATGGCACATTTTATGTGACGTTGGTTTTGTATGTGTCACTGCAATTCTGACTTAAATTGTCATTTGAGTGCCGCTATAACTTTAATGCTCCATGACGTTTTAAAATAACGTACCATCTGCACTACACCTAAACCAACCGATAGCATGAACAAAAGCGAACATGACGTAAAAACGGAATTGCGAGCATGTCATTTTAGCTTGTTTTTTGATCTCTCATCCTTCAGCTCTTTCATCGTGAGTTGTGTTTTTCACGGGATTCGTACCCGAGGATTCTGCATCCTAAGTCCAATTCCGTGCCGGCTGAGCTACGAAGTAAGCTTGTTATGTTCGGTGTTGTGCCCATTTTCGACCCTCTGCCAAATTATTACCGCCTTTCATTGAAATCGTTACATAAATGCCTAATCCTAGCCCCACACCTAACTCTAAACCTACCAATACTAGGGGGTAGTAATCTGGCGAGGGTCAGAATTTGGCACAACACCAGAAAGCAAAACATATGGACCTGTAATCATAATTGTGTACGAAAACAATTAAAAGTGCCCTCCGTTTTCCCACCTCCAGTGTTCATTTCTGTTGGAAACTGCAGTGATATGTACTTATCGGTACGCATTTCGCATCTTGTGAAAAAGTTCCCACAGGTACATTTTCGTCAGGAGATCAGGTTGTAAAAAAGTATTTACAGTTTCTGACTGACTTCATCTATTCTAACCTTATCTGTGAGGTATGAGATATTTCACAAATTATGAAAACTCCCAAGTGCTAAAAACCCAACAAGACAGAATGTAGTAACACTTCAGTTGGTTGCACCAATCTGCGAAACTCCAGCCGTATTCTTACCAAATACAGCTGACATAATGTTTTAGCGTCTATAAGTAAAAGCAAGGCACTTGCTGACCGAAAAGCTGAAATAAAGAAATTTTTCCCTGTTTTGTCACTATGTGCACTTGAGGAAGATCACATTTTTTGCCCAAGTAAGTCTTGAAATTGAACACCTCATACTACAAATGACTGAGGAAGCAAATGCAATCAGCACTTCCTTATAATAACCAAGAGAGAGGTACAGTCACAGCCATGTGCTGATTTAAACTTCCTTCTGCCTAAGCAAAAAGGTTTGACTCATCTGATTGGCTTTGCTGATAGCTGCATTTGAACTGCAAGTGAATTCACTTGCTGTTGTTGGAACAAAATCAAGTTGGTTAAGTAATTATAAAGAAAGCAACAAAAGAAGGAACAAGAAAGCTAGTGTGTAGCTACATTTGTGCTCTGTGTTTAAAAAGTCCACTTTTTATACAGTTATCCACTTTCAAGAACTCTTGAAACACTTTACTGTGCAAGTCTGAACTTGAATGACAGTTAAGGAATGTTTCTTGCACTTTAAACGTAAATGTTTAAACATGCAACATTTTTCCTGTACAGTCTCAGTAGGGTCAGTCTCTGGGGAATTCAGCTAATGAGGATGTAGCTGCAGTGCTGACTACGGACACAGATGTGCTGAATCCATGTTGCTTACTTGTAGAAGACATGACATGACACACGGTAGGAAAACAAGTGAGTGAGAGAGACAAAATGAGGAACAGGAAATGCACAGATAGCCTTGTGAGAGCCCCAATCTGCTACTTCAGCACTGACCCCAAGAAAAACTCACTTGCTGCACTTCTTGAAATTCATTTACAAATGATTTGTTCAGAACAAACACTTCAGTTGAGCAACCCAAGAACAGAAACTATTGAACACTTCAAACCATTGACATTATCATCAGTTCTTCAAGGGATAGTTCACCCAAAAATGAAAATTCTGTCATCAATTACTCACACTCGTGTCGTTCTAAACCTGTAAGACCTTTCTTCATCTTCGTTTAATAATCAATTTAAGATTTTTTTGATGAAATCCGAGAGCTTTCTGACCCTTTGTAGATGGCAAGGGAAATACCACAGGCAAGGCACAGAAATGTAGTGAAGACATTGTTAAAATATCTTAATTTGTGTTCTGAAGATAAAAAAAGGTGATTAATGTGAGTGACTAATGACAGAATTATCATTGTCACAGACTGTAAATATAACAAGACCATTCACTCAAATTACTATAAGAGAAAGTATAATGCACAATAACTTGGAATAAGTCCTGCCTCCTAAATAAATGAGCCAATCCTCAATTGGTAAAGTTCCAATTCCAGCTTCATTAGAAGCTATGGTGCCCATGGAAAGACACATCCTTAAGAGTTTTTGAGGATAGGAAACAACATCTATAGGACAGTTCATGTCAGATTTTGTTGATGTTTTGAAATGGGTTATTTAAATAAAATGTTTTGGCAAGTTGGTCTTCATGCCGCGGTCTTGCATGTGTGAAACAGCTGCACGAAGGCGTTGCAAATATGGCCGCTGAGTGAACTAAGTGTTCTTCAAAAGGACTTTTTTAAAAGGACAGAGATTCTTCACTAAGCTCCATGCTTTTGTTTAACAACCCAACACTTCACAGAACATGCCACATGGATGAACTGAGACTTCCACACACAATGTTTTTTTTTTTTTTTTTTTTTTTTTTTTTTTTTTTTTTAAGTATAGTATTTAGTAACACATAGAAAAGAGAAAAATCCTTATTTCATAGTGATTATGATTATGATATTTACCACAATAAATGTACAGAATTCTTCCTTATGTTTCTACAGCATGTTCACTGTAGTAGGGCCCTATGAAATATCTTTGCCTAAATTTCTTTTTTTTTTCTTTTTTTCATTTTTTTACTGCCCTTCAGAGGCTGGAGATACTTATATATTTCCCAGAGAACAAAATAAGCTACATTTATTCCTGATCAGTGAGCATTTGAACCTTCTGTAATAGTTGCAAATGAGTCGCTCAATTTTAAGATGGATCTCAAAACCATACAGTCATTGTTGGAAAGGGTTCAAATACACAAAAACGCTGGAAAACCAAATAATTTGTGGAACCTGAAGGATTTTTCTAAAGAACAGTGGGTAGTTTAATTAGTAAGGACAAACAAGGGACTCATGAACAACTATCACTAAACAAAAAACACAGCTGTGGATCATTCAGTACTAACGGTACTAAGAATAAAGAGGATGTAAACTTTTGAACGGGATCTTTTTTTAAAAACTCCACTACTATTTTCTCTTGTGGACTATATGTAAACATTTTATGTGAAATATCTTATTCAGGTTAGTCTATCTATTGCATCTATTGGTACAACATGTGTCACACGACTAAACATGCATCATTTTGAAATCTCTATTTTCACAGTCCACACTACAATGCGTAAACAGCGTTTTCAAATGTTTCCACTTTGGTGAGCTTCTCAAAAAGCTCAGTTTCCGCAAAAACGCCATCCAAATGTGGATGGAAGGCCAAAATGGAGAGAAAAAGATGTGTTTTTAAATGAAAACATATTAGTGTGGACAAGGCCTAAAAGTTGTGGTAGAACTAAATGCAGCAGAGTTTAAATGGGCCTGAATTTAGAAGTGAAAAACATTTTGGTGAAACGGTCGATGCTGATGGCTAAAATACCAACCACTTAAATTCATGCAGACTGCTACGCAAACCAACCACTGGAGCTAAATGGATTGTGCATTGTAGACTTTGAAAGCAACTGTTTGTCAGAATGTGAGGCATGTAACAGGATTTGGGATTAAGCAATTGCCTGAATTTACTAAAATGCTGCCTGATGCCAGCCTAAACACACACGCCTGCCTGAACAGTCACCCTGTAATGCATGCCTATAGCTGCTGCTGATTTAATTATGAAAATGGCAGATTAAATTTGAGTGGAATAATGCCTTGGAGCTAAAAAGAGACTGCGGCATTCCAGGATGCCGCTCAAGGTGGTCTGAAGGACAGTAACATGTCAGCATAGCATCTTCTCATGATGTGCTGATAAACAAGAAACTTCATACTGCACCAACCAACTTTTTCCCTCCTCCCGTCAACCGCTCCCTCCCTTTCCTATCTCTTCCTGACAATCTCCTTAATCCCAGGTTGCCAAGCAACAGCTGACAGAAGTAGTCATGGGAAAACCCTCGCAAGCACGTGATCAATTCTGAACACATTCCTCACGACGGCCAGGCATAACAGACGTGATCAATCAGGACCAAACTAAAACTGTGTGTTTGAGCATTTCACACCCACTAGACATCTGTGCAGCGTGTGTGTGATGACATCATTTATACTCGATTTAATTCGTGAGGTGGGACAGGATGAGGGAATGGTCCAGAGAGACTCAAAAAAGCAAGCCTAAGCATATGAACAAGAATGAAATCAAGGTCAGTTACATTAACAGATCACTGGAAAACTTCATACTGTCAGGCCTAAAACTTGATAAGCAAATCTAAAACTAACAGCCTACACAAAACAACAAATCATTTCTAAAAGACTGTGACAGGGGAAGCTACAAACACTTTTCTGTAAAGTGATCAGGTTGCCATTCTTGCGTCAGACTTATTTGGCAAAGAACAGTCAAAACCATGCCAAGTGTTTCCCCTTTTTCATCATTTATAAAAACCGAGCTAAATGTGTTACTCAAAAACCCACAACGATCATCGTCAAAGAATACATGGTCATTTTCCACTTTCAAAGGTATTTTGTTTGTGCTACAAAGAATCTGACCGCTTCCTGGTCATATTTCTTCAGAACACGACCTTCCTACCTTGCTCCAACACACGTAAATTAGTTTTCCTCATGAGTTACCTGAGATCAATAGCCTTCACGGCTCTTCACACACTTGTAATTCTAGAGCTAGCGGTCAGTTTGAAACTCTTATGGTCAAGAATATCGACAGCAAAAGTTTGGACCACTTTCAGCTTCTCCACTTGAGCCTGAGCCTGTAAATTCAATTTTAAGATGATCCAGATATTCAATCCAGCCTGGTGAGCATATAAAGATGAAGTGTTAAATGCATGAAGGTTTACATAACTGTTAAGATGGATCATTGTTCACCCACTCTATAGATGACTATTATCAAAAAGTCACTACAACGCACTACTGACATTTCTTATTAAAAGTCAATCCACAGAAAATGGTAAACCAACCTAACAAGGTTTTATATGCTTTTCATATTCATTTTTACATGCAAAAATTCACAGTTACAGTTCCTCACTTGACTGCTCTTATAAAAACTGCACATTTCATGTGTTTTGGTAAGTCAGGTGTGTTTCAAGTGAGATTCTGTGTCCTTTTTGAGTTCAACACTTCACTTAACAAGTGAAAATACATTAGTATGGCCCTATAAAATCCATTAATTTTTTTTTCCAATTTTCATTTTTTCCGTTTTAATTTTTCTGGATTATGTATTTTTTTAGTGCAGGGCAATGATGAATCGCATCCAAAATAAATGTTTTTTGTGCATATGTGTGTGTGTACTGTAATATATATACATACATACACACACACACACACACACACACCTGTATATGTTTAAGAAGTTGTTTATGTTTTAAATATATTTATATATATATAATATACATTTTATGAATATAAATATATACACATGTAAATACATGTAAATATTTTCAAAATATATACTGTATGTGTGTCTTTATATATACATATAAATATACACATATATTATGTACACAAGAACTTTTATTTTGCATGTTAATAATCGCGATTAATCATTGCCCAACACTAGTATTTTTTTTTCAGTTTTATTTTTATTTCTAGACAGTGTTGTAACAGTTAAATTAAAGATATTAAACAAAAAGCATGTCTAATTAACTGAAATCATGGAACTAATGACATGAACATATGAAACACAATTTAACATCAATTTAATAAACGTTTAACAAACACTTAATTTTAAGGCCCTATGAAATCCATTTTACTTCAGTTTTATTTTTACCAAACTCTTTTTTTCCATTAATTTTCTGGATTTCAGAAATACTGTATTGTGCATTTACATTGGTCTGGTCAATAAATACTGGTAAATACTCCACATACATATACATATATATATATATATATATATATATATATATATATAAAATGTTAATACATCTAATTAAACCACATAAATTCAATAAATCATTATACAACTTTGAAATTCAGATTTTTTTTAAAGAGATTCACAGATTACCACACACACACAGGCTTTTCACACTTCTAAGTTATTCTTAACCCTGGCTAAAGGTGATCATCATTCTCACTTCATTCTGGGTTAACATACGTGTTTGCATATTTTCACTTCATCACTCTAGTTAACACATTTACAGATGCTGTTTGACAATTTTAACAATTTCCCATAGATACTGAAACTAAAAACACAATGTTTCTGTGACTGTTCAAACCTCATGAATATTTATTAAGGGTAAACACTGATGCAGTTTATGCACGACTGTATGCAGTACATATAATGCAGCAATGAACTGCATTCTCCACCGCCATAGCTGATGATCACAGGCAGGCAGCACTAACCTCGATCTGCTGGGATTATAGACCAGGTGACTAACCATTAGTCCTTAAGCAGAATCCTTCACGGATCAGCCAACGGCCACACAATCCCAGAGGTTATTTATAGTGAGCAGAGAGTACAAAACATCAACATAAAATGCCACAAACAGAAAGAACAGGGAGTAACGGCCTGGCAGTATGAGAACTAGAAGCGAACTTCCTGAAGGAGTGCTGAGGTTACATATGGCCTTTCTGGAAACACAACAGTCTAATACACTTCCTACTGCCTAAATGAGTCATTATGAGCATGTGATGACTGCCTGTGAATGCCAAATAAGGGCGTGCATCTAAATAAACCTCACACCTACGCAAACATTGGCAGCTTCTGAAGAAAAGACGCCCCTTTTAGTATACATTTCACTATTAAATTTTGCACTATTAAACTATTTTAAAGGACAGCAAAGCTACATAAAAACACTAAACCGATATGAGCCCTCATTAAAAGTTTCAGAACCTCCAATACTTTCACATATGGTTTGAGTGATCACTTCCCATCAATCTTAAATATATAAAGTAAGCAAGTGTAATATCTCATTTGCTGAGACAGCGTGTATTGATTGGCTTCCTTTTCTCGCTTAACTTGGTCTTATCCTTTTAGGTCACTGTGTCAGTTAGATTTGGCAGAAGCTTTTCTGGATAAATTCCTTGGCTGTGTTTACTTCCAGTGCATCTACATCATATTAGAAGCACAACGACATCCTGTTAGCCAAACTGGACTGTGCTGAGGGGATATTCAGAAATGAGGAAATGGGTGATTTAGAGAATAATCACATCGTTCTGCTTTCTGCAAGGAGAAAGGCATAACCATTTAAGGACTTGGCAAATATATGCGCTGGAGAGAAGTGTTCATTACATTCTGCTGTAATACATTATACATTACCACAGTGAATTTATGATTCTGCCAATGAAAAACAAGCAATATTTTGCCTACTGACAGCTCACTAAAAACTCCTGCACCTCAGAGCCCAGTAAATGTTATGGCTTACGTTCAAACATTCCTTAATGTGTCCGATGTTATCTTTTCTGAGAAATATGGCCCTAAGAAAAATGCACAAGGGAAAACAGGGTAGACAGAAAAAGGAAGAGCGCAGAGTTTATCTTCGACTTCCCTCATTACTTGAGGCGACTCCGCAGAAACGCTCCTCACAGGACTTAAGCTTCTTGCTCATATGTGGGCACAGCATGGGACCTGTACGCATAATCACTCAGCCAATTAGGCCGCGCCGCCATTCACGTTACCAGAGACTGTACCAGAGTATTATCGACGAGCAGGGGGGATAAGAGGGGTTGGAGTGCATCTGCTGGGAGGATCTTAAGCGTAGGGACACGCCAAACCGTCGCCAAAGAACGCCTCGTGTTGCCTTGCATCATCTGCGTCGGGGCAAAAAACTAGAACGCACCAGACAAACTTGCGCTTGCGTGAGAAATCATAACTCTCCCACACCAGCAGATGGCAGTAGTCTGTATTCTGGATTCAAACAGGGAAACCTGCAGAGCTAGAACTGTGGATATACAAGGCAAGCAGCGCTTTCGACATGCAGTGTCTGACCATAGCCAACGATGCATAACACACCGAAAAAACTAAAGTCAACTGACGCTCAAAACCACTCAACATTGCCTATCTGCTTGGTGTGTCCCAGGCTTTGGATAGCTTTCCACACAATCCCATGCAGAAGGAGGACAGATTGCGGTTTCCCAATACATTTTAGTGATGCACCAATGTCAAAATTAGCGTGTTAACGTCGACGATTAAAGCACTAGAATTGGGTTCCTTCTTTAATGACGTCATTTTGACGGCTTGGGCAAACCACGCCTCTTTGACCCTCTATTCAACATTCTGTTTCAGTTGGAAATACGTCACTACACTGGAATAAAGTAGGCAGGAACTTCCAGTTCACGTGGACTTTAATTTTTCCAGTTAAGAGCGTTAAAAATATTTTGCGCAGGTAACGCAGGGGTGGGGCTAGGGTTGTCCACCCCACTCACAACTGCTGCTTCTGTCTGTTTTTTCTTGACAAGAAGTGTGTTTATTTAGTTGCATAACGTCTTTACGACCACATCAAATGAGAGACTTTTCAGACGCACACTTCAACTTTACTTCAGCGCCCAGCGCTAGCCGAACGAGCACAGAAAAGGTACAGGTGACAAGGGAGCTTCAGTAAAACAACAGTGAACTCTGGTCAGATGAGATGAGATGAGTCAGCCCATATGTCAATAATAACAAATTGACCTGTCCTGTCAGCCGTTTTACTGTGCTTGTAGCACACACGCTTTAATTGAACACACAAATGCGACGGCACACACTGTACCCTTAGGCGGGATTATTCGCAATAAATTTCAGAAAAATGCACAATTAATTACCTTTTTTTAAAATCAACTGACAGCACTAAATTAAAATTCTTGCTAATGATCATTTTCAATTTATGCCTGATATGGCAATGACTAACAGATATTGAAACTGAATGCAATTTTGTCTAAATACATTTAAAATAAACTAAAAATCATACTACAAACTCATTTTGGCATTACAACATTAAAATCTACAACATGCACATGGATATTTCTGTTGAGATTTGCTAATTTACACTTAAAAAAAGTTGGAGTTAAATTTCCAATATTAGCTGATATATTTATTATCAACTAAATCTGATAAATAATAAATACAGTAAAGTGTTATTTAACAAAATTATTTGTGTTTTTAATGATTGTATGCCAGCAAAAGGCACAATTAGCATGTGAAACCAGCATGTGCAATATTTTCCTGTATATTTTTAATATCAACCAATGCTAATAAATCTAAAAAAAAAAAAAAATCTAATATCAGCCAATAAACCAATATGGTACTGACATACTGTGTATCCCTAGTAAACGTTTCACTTTTAGCCAGTTTGATTTTTGTATCTGATGTAAACAAAGAAGTTTTCTTGGTGAGGTGCATATACACTGCAAGTTCAAAAGACATGTTCTGACATGAATAAATTCCTCTTATGAATAATCCTCATTGCTAAATCTGCATCTGCTCAAAATCAATCTTAAACAGGGTTAAAACAGAGTTACGTTCTTCTATGAACTCTGTATGTGTCGGCCACCGAAAAGAACAGCAAACACAAATGTGTCAGGTTCAATTGCTTGTGCCTTTAAACAATGCTGGTGTCCCCCACAGGACTGTTCCGACTAATAGCATAGTGCTCTTGGCTAACTGTGAGAAACACATGCATTTATAAGCATTATTATCAACAACTACCACAAATATGCAAAACATCTGGGCTAGGGCCTTCCAATCTGATAAAAACAGAATATATTCAAATCACTACCTAAAACAACCATTCCATGAAAGATAAATGACTTACGCAAAGTTTTAACAGTTTAATAGTAATCTTCCCTATAAAACCACCCAGAAATGATGGGTTTAAATTAGTCTAAAGATTTGAACTGTGCTGAACAGTGGCCTGAGGGTAAGGCAAAGCCTGCATTCCTCTTATCAGCTGGACTCTGGCCAGACTGTGGCCGTTATGCAGTTTTCTTTCTCTCTCCCTGTGTTTTTTTCTGCCTCCCTCTGCACAAAAGCATTTAAGCAACATTTGCTGCAACTGAAGCTTTTGAGTGTTTTTGGGTACCGAATGTGCCTATGTGATGCAAAGCTAAGAATATCAGCTTTAAAAGGTCATAGTTATGAGACAATCAATCAATGTGTTCCTATGATTGCACAACTTCATACAAGCGTATGAAGCGTTCCTAACCTGCCTCCTCACCGCCCATGTCTCATCTTTGTTTCCTTATCTTTATTCACGGCTTCAGGCAAAGGCACAAACAGCCATTATAGAGCCGGAAAGTAATAAATCAATTGCAGTGCACAACCTGTGTGGAGGTAAACGACATGGAGAAGCAACCAAGCGGCATGTTGACTTACAAACCCCTTATCTTATAAATTCTTAACTGGTAATAGACCATGGAACAACTCTAGTTAATGTTTAACTCATGAAGTAACCACCAAGGCTTTGTTTTCTCCATGACAAAGGGAGCTATGCACACTTCACACTGACTTAAAGATGAAACCACCTCACCTGTCTCGTTTGGCCCATATAACGCCATGGGCAAAACCATCAAAGACACTGAATGAAACTAGTGCTCTCTCACCCTGGGCGAGGTCTTGTGACTCCAGACACCTCAAATAAACTCCACAAGGAACTCATTTAAAGACATAATAGAGAAGGTGATACTCTGAAACAATAGTCTACACACAATTAAGAAGAAGAAAAAATTCAAGCAAGCTATTCTATACTTTTGTAACACCCATGTGGTCATCTAGAGATAATGAAACTATTGTGATTCCTGGTATCACATCTATTTTGCAACCAAATGAGTTTAAAAAGTTGAACAGTCACAAAGGTAATTGTTCTCTAGTGCAGATGATTAACAATGGATTTAAAAGAGTTATTCACCCCCCAAAAAATAAAGATTTGATCATCAGTTACTCATGTTGTTTCAAACCTGTATGACTTTATTCTGTGAATCATAAAAAAAATATATTTTAAAGGATGTTTCAACTGTTTCAAAATGTTGACTTTCATTCTATGGACACAAAAATATATGTGACCTTGGACCACAAAACCAGTGATAAGTACCACGGGTACATTTGTAGCAATAGCCAACAATACATTGTATGGGTCAAAATTATTGATTTTTCTTTTATGCCAAAAATCATTAGGACATATTTTGTAAATTTCCTACCACAAATATATCGAAACTTTATTTTTGATTAGTAATATGCATTGCTAAGAACTTCATTTGGACAACTTCAAAGGCATTTTTTTTTTACTTTTTTGCACCCTCAGATTCCAAATTTTCAAATAGTTGTATCTCAGCCAAATATTGTCCTAAATAACAAACCATACATCAGTGGAAAGCTTATTTACTCAGCGGATGACGTATCTCAATTAAAAAAAAAAAAAAAAAAACTTATTATGGGTTTTGTGGTCCAGGGTCAAATAGAAGTAAGTCAGCTATACAGAAATGTAAAAAAAGATTAAAAATGAGAGAAGTGCATAACAAATTACTAAAAAAATGCACTAAAATTAAAACTTTAAAACTAAAACTTAAAAAGCACATTCAAAACATTAGTAAGTACCATAATAGTTTATTTAAGATAACTGTGCCATTTTCCCATTCATCTCAATGGCAAAAAAGTCATTTGTGACATTACAAAAAATGCACAGGCCAACTCATCTAGATGCAAAGTGCTCCTCAGACAGATTTGGGCGGCCTGTTTTGGCTAATTCACAACAATAGTAGCTTTGTTTGATAGCAAAAACGGGGAGAGGAACCCATCACTTCCTCAGAGCGCTAGTTTCTCAACCAGCCCCCTTTCCCACATGGTTCAGGCCTGTGTGAAACCGACCCTGCAGTCACTGCCGTGGACCGACCGCTCCACCACAGAGAGCACAGGGGACACATTCCTGCAGCGACTCTCACGAAGATTCGGCTCCCCGTAACGCCTCCCATTCCCAGCTTTCAGCTCAGAGAAGTTTTTTGTTTCTGTCAGTGAAACTGGAATAAAAGCCCCTGCCAACCCTGAACGCAGCAGACAGCATTTACAAAAGCTCTGAGAGTAGTCTGGATGCCGAACGTGGGGAAAATGCGTAAATTGCCTTTCATTCATCAAGAGAGCAGTCTCAATAAGAATCTGGCCAAGGTGGCAACATACAGGGCAGTCTAGACTGCACGGCATGCCTCTCGATAAGAGACACAATGAAAACTGAACATGACCTCAACCCATGGTTGAAAGTCCTACACATATCTGTGTGTGAATAAATGATACAGACTTGGGTGGGGCTGAGCTTCTTAACTGTATTAAAAAAAAGAGTTTCAGCCAAAACACAACAAAGTAATCAGAGAGTGACTTAAGTATCACAGATAATAAACTAGACAACTTGTTCCTGTTTCTAATTTTAATGGGACAGAAATATAAGTGATAGACAGATAGATAGATAGATAGATAGATGATTATGTCAGAGGACATGCTTGTTGTCTCTGGGGCTTGAGTGGACATGCACATGTCTCACATCTGCTGCAGCAGAGGATGACAGCTGGTATGCTACTTACTGTTTGAACATCTTCTCCATGTCTTTGATCTGCTTCCTCGAGAACTCCTTGAACTCGGTGTAGGGGTTGAACACCTTCATGCTGGGCTGCTGGTGTTCACCGACGCCCTCGTTCAGCTCCCCGCGCCGCTGCAGTTTGGCTCCCAGCTCTGAATCCGCGCTGCTCGTGGCCGGTTTGTCGTGCGCTCCGTTCTCATTAGCCTCGTCCAGGGCCACCGGGTCCTGTGCGCCCTCCTCGATCTGCAGCCTGCGGTTCAGCTTCGATGACAGCTCGTCCGTTGCCATTTCGCCTTGAAACCTGCAATCTAACTACTATCTACGGGGAGAACACAGTGGGGAAACACGCAGAATGCTGAAAAGAGCGCAGTCCATATAAGGGTTCAGTGCGTTAAATCCAGATTCAGGGAAGTATTTGGTTAAATACGTTTTAAAATGCAAATCATCCGACTTCTCACGGTGTGAAGGGATACGCGGCTGTGGACCACTGATTCAAACGGACAGCGCTCGTGCGTGTGATGACGCCTCCGTGATCGCTGACGGTGAAATAAGCTCGTGCGTGTGCAGTAAGATGGACACAAAACCGCTTCACTACGCCACGCCTTTTAAAGAGACGCGGCGGACACAAAAGACCACTTATGATACAAAACCCTGGCTGTGTGATACCTTTTGTTATTACACAACAATACATTGTCACCGCACAAGTATGTATTGTTTTTATCTACGTAAATTACGTAATTTATTTAATTTATTCATGACCAAGCACAAGAACCAACTTCTTTGTCGAGCAGTTCAAAAGATTATATTAAGCTGTGAAATCATGGAATCAATTTTACAAAGAGTTTGCACTTTTGGTTATGTCACGATTTGGTGAATTACCCGGATGTCCGCCCGGCCATATTGGCGATACTCGGATGTAAACAACATTGTACAGTTAATGTTCTACTAAATATGTCCTTCTGCTAATTTATGCTGTCTAAACCATGACAAAACAA
This sequence comes from Labeo rohita, assembly GCF_022985175.1. Taxonomy (NCBI): domain Eukaryota; kingdom Metazoa; phylum Chordata; class Actinopteri; order Cypriniformes; family Cyprinidae; genus Labeo; species Labeo rohita. Next base: position 19,428,093 of record NC_066876.1, on the reverse strand, counting down.
GAACATGTGGAAGCTGCTGAATCATATAGAAAATGACTTAGTAAGCAGGAAAGGATGCAATATTTTGAGTAAAATTACTAGATAGTAAAGATATGCATGAGCAGTATTAATTAGCCTATTTCAATAATAAATCAAACAAACACAAATGTTGTCAAGATCCTTGCCCTGAAAATCCTGGTTCAGTTTGGTCAAACACAAACGGCTTTTGTTCCTCAGTTTTTTGCACTCTTCTTCTTGATTTGTTATAACTTTTGGCATACTCCAAATGTTTTTCTCGGTCTGACCAATTAGTGTAGCCTAAATCTTGACAATAATTGACCATTTATAACAGCAATAATCTGCAAAATTGTGAGTTTCGTTCAGTTCAGTAGCATTGTTTACATTCAGTACCGCTAATATGGCCGACTGATGACGCATTGTGAAAACACTCTATCCACCTTTTTCTGAACGCAGAAGTCTCGCTGGACCGGAGCGGTATCTGGTGTTTCTAGTCAAATTAAAATATTTTCAGAGCCGATAATATAACGTTAAACCTGTGCACATTTTTAGATTTGGTTGTACTGAAAAAGCTTCAATTCAGTCAGTCTTTTTTACCCCATTTTAAAACAGATTTCTGTGGAAACTGTAACACAAAAGCAAAAGGAAGTTAGAATCCTTCATGGCGTCACTCATAAAAGGTGGATTGACAATTCGGCATGTTTGCTTACTTCTTTATTTGTGTATGTGTGTATATATTTATTTTATACCGTTAAGTGCTTTAAACTGATTTCAGTTATTATATCTTGTGACTTAATGTTAACAAGTAATGGTGTATCTATCAGGAATTATCTTGAAATCTACATCTCTTATTTTCAGTAGACCCACACGGAAGTCATGCCCGTATAAAGCTCTGGAGATTTCCACTGAATTTGCACAAAACACTTGTCATTCAAGTTGTACTCATTCATCACAGTTGTACAGTGTTTAACTTATTATTTGTTATATTAAATTATGCCTATTTTTGCTAGTTTGACTATGTTTTCAATAAGTGTACTACTATCCACCTTTTTCTTCACTGCATAAGTAAGCTTATGAGCGAGACTTCCAGTTTATTAGCCGCTATAGGGAAATAATGAGAAGAATAACAATGCATAGTAAATGGTAAAACTGTTTGCACTACAAGCCAGTGTGTTCATAATTAAGATAGAACATAAAATATGGTAAGACACTCCAATTTGCAATATCAAGGAGCAAAATAATGCTTTTTTTACTTTGTACAGCTAAAAATAGCTTAATGCAGAGAAGACCAGAAACCAGAGCCACAAAATGTACAAATGGCCGCACACACTCTTACGTGAAAAAAAAAGAGCTGTATGACATATTTTACTACATTTGAAATAAATTCCACATAATTCATCAGATCTTTAGCGATGTGGGAAACACATTCATGTATAAAAGAATAACATAACATTTTGTTTATTTTACAAAAGTGTGAAATTGTGTTCATGTGGGTATATAAGCCTACATGCTGCCTGTTTTGTAGGTGTTAGTTTGTGAGATATCAGCGTAAGATCTGAAGCCATCAGCTGAGTGACTAAAGGCTGATTCATGAAACAGGAAGCCACACAAACACAGAGACTTATACACACACACTCTGTCTCTATCTGAGACATCCCCTCTAGTTAGAGAGGAGGGGCTGCACTCACTACCTGCGTTCTTTCCTTATATGGAGAAAGACAGAAAGAAACAGGATTTCACCACTGAGAGAAAAGAGTGTTTAGTTCATCACACCTCTCTGAGGAGCTAATGTGATCTGGCATGCCGTAATACCACCACACACTGAAAATCTTTCCTTTGTGTTGTGTGCATGGTGAAAAAAACAGTCTGCATTAAAAGGGTCAGTAGGCTACTCATGGTTCCAGATGGCTGCTTTATAAACACACTTTTTTTTTTTCCCAGAGAAGATTCAGATACAATTATGAGAGCCATAATTCACTAGAGACTCCTCTTACTACTCTCTTGGAAGGTCTTTTGCCTGGAGGAAATGTGAACTGTAATCATTCTTGCTTTTTTTTTTTTTTTGCGGCATATATCTGGGTCAGAAAAAATAAGCAAGCTGAAGAGAATAACAAAAACACACACAAAGGAATCTCCCCATGTCTCTGTCCGTCATCCATTTCATTCCGTCACCCTGTTGTGTTTGTAAGTATCTAATTTTCTTTCTTTCTCAGACAAATGTGTATAAATAAATAAAAATGTAATAAAAGAAGATAAACAAAAATGAAAGAAGATTAACAGAAGCTTGAAATGACTTGCCAGTAATCCTAAAATCCAAAAACTTAGCTTACGCTAGTTTAGTTCATGGTAGATTCTCAGACTCTGAAGTGTTGACTTATTAGAAAGTGATGTCATTTTTTTGACTATGACCTAGAAAAACAAGATATCACAGTATATCTAAGCTGCTAAGGAATTGTGTGTGTGTGTGTGTGTGTTGTGTTAATGTGTGTATTAGACAGATTGCACAGCCCTCAGCTATGTAGAGCTAGCAGTAAATGAGCATCATGCTAGCCTGTGCGAGCTGCTTGAATCTGATCCTTGGATAGATGCCTAAACTCATAACAGCACATTTTCTTTGTGTGAGAATATAAACAGGAAACCGTGCAAAGAAAAAAAAGGTGACTTTGAATAAAAAGGGAGAGGCAATTATCCAACACAATTATGTATTGTTATCAATTTTTTAAATATTATGCTTAACTAAAGTTGCAGATCACGTAAAATCTCTTGGCTAGTATATATATATATATATATATATATACCAATTTACCTGCATTGTTCTAAAATATAAGAATTTTAAAACTGACTAAATAAGCAAATTATGTGAAATCCTTTGATGTCTTTGCCTTAATTGCAGTACCCAGGCCTGATTCAGCATGTGCTTACATAGAGATGGGTGGTCAGAGTGAAGCCATGTTTGTGTCTGTGAGCTTCAGTGAGCTGGGTGCTCTCCAGGATTTGAGACAGACTGTCCAACTCCAGCCAATTTTACAGTTCTGTTGCTCTTTCTATTCAAACTCCTTCTTCAAAGCCTCCAGCTCACGCTTTCTCCTTTATCGTCTCCTGCCAGGTCTTTGTTTGCCCCACTGAGGCCATTACAAGCTCACACAGACACGCCCACTCAAAAAGCAATAGAAAATTCAGATTTGGAGTTTATAATAAAGCAACTTCAAGGGAGCATGAAAAGCTCCATTTACAGCAGTGGGTTAACGAGTTTTAAAACACATTAGGCTAAAAAACGAATTAGTTGGTGCAGCTGGGGTTGTAAAATCTATTAATGACACAGTGTGATCTTTGGCTATAAAACTGCTGGCAGTCAAGTCTGTGGTGGATGGCATTAGCTCAGGCCTGGAGTCAAACGCATACATGCACATCCACCCAAAGAGGATAATGGCAGTACTAGTCCCAAAGGAGAATACACTGACAGATCTGTGAGTACAGTACAATGAGGATCAGCTGTTTTATGAATTATTAATGAACACAAGCCAAGTGAGACTATTGATTCAGGCTGCTGCCAGTAAAGTGAAAAAATGAGCAGCTTTCTGATGAAACTCACTGTACTCATTCAGAAACAATAGTCAGGTCTAAACAGATCTGGTCTGACAGCTGTGTGAGTTTCAAAACACCAGAATATAACTGCAAAGCCTAACGTTAACCCTATATATTGGGAAAAAATTATCAAAAGCAAATTACAGTGCATTCAAGCTATTTATTACATGGCTTTATCCATCTTATTCTTCAATGCGGAAGAAATGGGTGAGACTTCCGCTTTATCATCTGATATAAAGAAATAACGTGAAGAAAAACAATGTGTTGTAAATAGTAAAACTGTTTGCACTGCAAACCAGCGTGCTCATAATTATAATTATAATTATAAGATAATACATTAAAATAACATGATAATAACACACCAATTTGCAATATCAAGCAGCAAAACAAGCTGTTTTGTACAGCATAATAGATGAAAGCGGATGAGTCCTTGACCAGCAACATGACCAGCAAAAACCAGCAAAGGACCAGCTTAAACCAGCTAAGGACCAGCATAAACCAGCTAAGGACCAGCAAAAACCAGCATCAAAACATACCTACCAGCATATGCTGGTTTCTTCACCAAGGAAACGTGAATGTGGTGCCATCTTGCGTATCATTTATCAATTGTAATAATGAAAATGATCGCGCAGGACTAAATATTAGTGTAATTGCAATTCGTAAAATAAATAGTGGAAGCTTATGGTAATATACTGGTAAAAATGTAAATATTAATACTACTAATACTGGAGGGTAAGTTATCACATAATAAAAAAAACATAAATCTAAATAAAACACGTACTGAAAGACATTTTACGTTACCGCATGTAACGTGACCATTAACCGACACACGAGAAACTGCGAACATGCAAATGCTGAGGTACTTTTTAAAATATGTCTTAGGGTTAGCTAACAATGAAAAAAAAATTGGGAATGCCTTACTCTGCATGCTTGTTCCCTGCAGATCAAACCCGTGACCTTACCAGCTGAGCTACAGGAATGGCAAGTTCAGTTAATTTGTTTGTTAGAACAATACACTGAACTACGAGAATACTTGATTGACCTGAACTACAAGACACAACCATCTTCTTCTACACCTGGAAACAATACCTTGCCAAAACTGAATGACACTGCACTGGTTTTGAGATGAGTCAAGGACAGATGCTGGGTGGACCACGACTGCATCTGTTCAGTGTATATGCGCCAAATTCAAGGGAAGGTGAGATCATTGTATATATGAATCTTGTTCTGAGTTTCTTTTGAATTGCCTCAGAGAGCTGTATGTTGTCCCACCCAGTAGTCTGTTCTCAAATCATGAAAGAGCTGTCGGTCATGAATTCACTGAAATTAATTTGGGTTTGCACTTACATCATGATTTGGTCCTTCACCTGGATGTGTGGCGATATTGGCAATATTCAGATGTAAACAACAGCATGGATTGCAGGGTTAATGCTAATTTATGCTGTCTAAACCACCGAAAAAATGTGTGGAAGCTGAAGGACTTAGTAAGCGTTAATAAGTGGTAAAGATATGTACGAGCAGTATTAATTAAGATATTAGCTTAATATTTCAACTACCTGACTGGAAACTATAAAAACAAACACAAATGTTGAGAAGATTCTTGCCCTGGAAATCCTGGTTCAGTGTGGCCAACCACAAATGCATTTTGTTCCTCCGACAGATTTTTGCACTCTTCTTGATTTGTTATAACTTTTGGCAGTCTATAGTACTCCAAATGCTTTTCCTGGTCCGACAGATTAGTACAGCCCAAAACATGACAACAATTGACTATTTTCAGCAACAATAATCAGCAAAATATGTGAGTTTCGTTTGGTTCAGTGGCATTGTTTATGTGCCGCCAATATGGCCGATTGATGACGCGTCGTGAAAACACTCTATAGACAGAGAAGGTAAAGTGTATGAGAAAATCCTAACCCTAGACACAAAAGCACTGACACATAATTAGGCAGGACTGATTAGATCTGAAGATGTGCCTTAATAAACATTAACTTTATCCAAGTTAATTTATTGGTGTGCTAACAGACTCATGTTGTAAATCATTTTAAATTGAATTATGTGTATTGATCCTTCCGAGTCAGTCCTTACTAAGCTAATTTACAGAAAGACATAAACTAAGATGAATGAACACATAGAAAGGCAGCCACAACAACAATGTAAACAAGTTAAACAGGGCAACGCCTATAAGCAGAGGAACAGGACCATGCAGCATCGTTTCATTCATCATGTACATTTACATGAGACTCCAGGCATATTAGTGGTGTATTAAAGCTAGCCTCACTGTCATTCTCCCCACTGAAACCTACAGATAAAATCTGGTTGAATTTTGAACAGTTTCCAGAACTCATCAACACAAAATAAATGCCCTGAAAACCCTCTCAGTTGGCTTTAAAAGCCTCGGTTTTAGATATCGACTCTCACATCCCTCCAAGCAAAGGTTCACTGAGTGTTAGATTGAGCACAGTGCACTGCTGTAAAGCGCTAGTGTGATTGTATCTATTGAATTGTATCTCACTGAGTCAAGGCCTGAGGAGAGAACTAATTGAACAATAGAGTTAACAGATGCCAGTGAAGGGAGTAGTTTAGCCTGACTAAATTTAGGTATTTTCATCATAACACATCCTAGTCAAGCATCTAACTGTAGTCAGAATTTGGATTGTTTTCATGGCTTTGCATGTAACTCTGTCAGTTCCCATGAGCAGATCTGGTAGATATTTGATCTAAAAGTAAAGCCTGTCTCTTTCTATGTGCTTTCTTTGAATATGGGGTGCCTCAAGGCTGTTTCACTGAGCTATTTCCTGATGTCTTTTACCCGCCTCCCTCTGTTTTTAAGAGTGTAGTGACCCATATAGGTAGAACTTGCTCATTACACTATAATCGCGAGCTACAGCACAGCTCACTGAAAAGTGCATTTTGGTGCATCCAATCACCCTCACCAACCGCTGGTATTTTACTGCATTTTCCATTCAGATTAAGTGCTTTTATCCTTTAAAGAGACAATTCACCCAAAAATGAAAATTCTGTCATTAATTACTCACCCTTATGTCGTTCCAAACCCGTAAGACCTTTGTTCATCTTCAGAACACAAATGAAGATATTTTTGATGAAATCCGAAAGCTCTGACCCTGCATAGACAGCAATGCAACTACAACGTTCAAGGCCCAGAAAGGTAGTAAGGACATCGATAAAATTGTCCATGTGACATCTGTGATTCAATTTTAATTTTATGAAGCTTTGAGAATACTTTTTGTGCAAAAAAACAAAACAAAAATAATGACTTTATTCAACAATTTATTTTCCAGTCTATGCCGCACTTTCACAAGAGTAATGTTAAAGGAGAAGTTTAAGGAGAACTTCCAGAACAACATTAACAAATAATTTACTCACCCCCTTGTCATCCAAGATGTTCATGTCTTTCTGTCTTTAGAATAAGAAGTTATGTTTTTTGAGGAAAACATTTCAGAATTTTTCTTCATATAATGGACTTGATTGGTGCCCTGATTTTGAACTTCCAAAATGTAGTTTAATTGCAGCATCAAAGGGCTCTAAACGATCCCAGCCGAGGAAAAAGGGTCTTATCGAGTGAAACGATCGGTCATTTTTTTCGAAAAATAAAATTTTTATACTTTTTAAGCACAAAAGCTTGTGTAGCACAGGTTCTGGGATGCGCGTTCACGTACTATTGAATCATGTCAAAAGGTCACGCGAACGTAGGCAGAACTACAGTGTTTACAAAGCGAATGCGCAAAGACTAAGAAAGTGCAAGTAAGTCAAACGCTGTTTACAAACAAAAAGGTACAGCGATGTCGGACGATTCTGAACTTGTAGGAGAAAATAAGATGGAGTTTTTCGCCATACTCTACCTTTTTTAGCCGGAGTACACAGACAATGAACTTAGATGTGATTCATAGTAGTGATGGGAAGTTCGTATCATTTTACCGACTCGGACCTTTGAGTCTCGTGCAGCAAAATGACCAAATCTTTTTTTGAGTAATTTCGTTCATTTTAGCAAAATGTAATTAAAATGTTCCGTGTTACTTACCTAACACATCTACTGCTTACACAAACGTTGATTACACTACAAACAAGACAAACTATAATGCTATAAGAAACAGAAAAGATTAATTAATTGTTTACCTGGGTAATCATGATCTATGAACTATGATCAGCTCACCTCACCTCTTATCTGACAAGTTTTCGGGTTTGAGTCATTTGTTCGTCATGTGACAGCCCCATAAGATGAACGAACGACTCATTCTTCCTGAGTCACATTAAAGATTCGTTCAAAATGAGCGAATCGCTCAAGAAACGACCCAGCACTAATTTGTAGCATCGTGGACGCGCATCCCAGAGCCTGTGCTACATGAGCTTTGTGCTTAAAAAGTATACAAATATACGTTTGTATACTTTTTAAAAAAATATGTAGTTTACGTTGGTATCCCAGATCGCACACATATGTCTGCAAGATGTCTGTTAAAGATCTCTTGATCTGGAAAGCCTTTGCTATGTACAAACATCTGACAGACATCTTTCAGATGTCAGTTTTACATACATTCTAAATTATAAACATCTTAAAGACATCTAATAGATGTCTCTTTGACATCTGATAGTAGAAGTCCTATAGATGTATTGCAGGTGAGCAAACACTAAAAAATACGCCTTCTAGATGTAAATGCAGATGTCGAATAGATGTCTCTGTGATGTATGTGTGCTATCAACTGTTAGTTTGTGTTACTATTACAGTGAGATTGACAATACTAGCTATATGTAATTGTATCAATACTAAACACAAAAGATTTTTTTTCTTTTCAATTGTAATACTCCTATTCAGCCAGCAGATGTCAGTCTTTGTTCACACAGTGATCTGACATTGCTTATCGTTGTAAACCATGTATGAACCTGGAGCAGTTTGTGGGGTTAAACTTGAATTGTTTTTTGTAATCGACATCTAACTGGACTTACTCCACACTGAACATTATTCATCAGTTAATAAATCACATATCATATTTTATTTTATTTTTTTGTTTTTTTTTAAGTTTGTTCAAACAATTAAGTCTGCTTATGCAGAATATGTTATGCAAGTTGACATAGAAAACAATTTAAAAGCATGACATTCTGTTTGAACTGCCATTAAGGAAATATTCTTTATACAGTTTAAAAAGAAGTGGATTTTGGTTTAGTAAACATTGGTGAAATCGGTTGGAAGTTCTGAGGATCAATACAAATCCAAAGATAACAGTGAGATTTTCTTTTTCTTACTCCTCTTTTTTTTTCCTTGTATTTGTGCATCTAAGGACATCTGCGATTTTTACACGTTACATCATCCTCTCCTACCTTACATTTCATGCATGCTTTCTTTCTTGAATATCTCTCAGAGAAGGTTGTTTTGCATTCTGTCAGTCAGTTGTCTCACTGGTATTTCACTCTGAATGTTGCCCTCCAGAATACGCGCAGTTCTCTGAGGGCTTAATTGTTGAAAACGTGGCTCCGCTTCTGCATAAACTTGACATGCACCATAACTCTCTGCCTGTCCACTGGAAAAAGGTGTAGAGGTGCTGGCATCCTTATTGTTGCACTGCTGAAAGTTCTGCACCTGCCCGTCCTTTATTCCTGGTGTGGGACTGGCCTTGCTATGGCTCAAACAAATCCTGTGGCGGATGATTTGAGTATCCTTACTCAGTGATTTGCGAAAGTTGGGTTTGAAGAGAAGATAAACCATAGGGTTGTAAATGGTGGAGGATTTGGCCAGGATGGCTGCCAGTGCAAAAGCAGTGGGTGGGACCTGCTCATTGGCGCTGAACGCAGCCCACATGGCAACGATGGCATACGGGCTCCAAGCCGTAAGGAAGCCAATACATACAGCCACTGAGAGCTAGAAAGAAAACATGCAATTAGATAGAATGATTTGTTATCAAATGTTTTAAGATCATATTTTGACCTTGTAACCCATATTCTCTCTCTCACACACAGACTTACTTCAGGAATGCATTAAACTGATCAAAAGAGACAGTAAACACTGATAAAAATGATTTTATCTTAAAGGGGTGGTTCACCAAAAATGAAAATTCTGTCATTAATTACTCACCCTCATGTCATTCCAAAAACATGAGACCTTTAATGTGGATCACAAATTAAGAATTTTTTCTTTAAATCCAAGAGCTTTCTTACCCTGCATAGACAGGTAACTGACACATTCAGTGCCCAGAGAGGTAGTAAGGATATTGTTAAAATAGTTAATGTGACATTAGTATTTCAACCATAATGTTATGAAGCTACGAAAATATTTTTTGTGCACTTCATCCAACATTTTCTTCTCTTCTGTGTCGGTCTTTGGCGTGCGTTCATGTCTTACAGGTATGAAATATGAGTGTAATTAATGACAGATTTTTCAGTTTTGGGTGAACAATCTTTTTAAGCCATTCTCCTTCACAAGTAAATGCATATTCATTTAAGAATTTTTAGACATCTGTAATGGAAAACAAGATAAAAATCCTAAGAACTACGTTCATACTCTCCGTTTTTGGGATTTACAACTGCGTTTACTTAGGTGTGAGTCTCGAAATATGACGTTCACACAGCAACTTACACAAGTGTCTCGAATACTGTCTGTATAAACGTGCAACGGGAGTCAAGCCGTATTACTAACCAGAAACCATGGCAACAGTGACCAAAGTAATATCAAAGATGGCGACGTAGATAAACTTTAAGTCTTATCACTGTCTGACATGATAACCCTTGGTAAATGTGAATATAATGAGTATATAATATTATGGACACTGAGTTCATAGAAAGTGTCGCCGTGATTAGATCAGTTAAGTTTATCCATTGTAATTCCAAATCATGGTTTTAGAAAATTCCTATTTAATTTCTGTGTAATGACGATAGTTTGTTTTTTTTTTATCAACAACACTCAGTGTGAGCATAAGTTGATACTAAATTGCCAGCTTTGTCAACTGTGTTAATCCTTGTCAACTGTGTTACAGCTGATGGGTAACATAGTTGACATTTCGGCCATTTTTTGGCCTTGGCTGCTGACCTTGGACTAGCTAGTACATGACCTTGATTAACTTATGTTTTTGAATTCTTTCTCTACATATTTATAAATATAACATGTGACGCAAGTTCACCAGAATATGCTGATAACACAGTTGACAGTCAATTAATCTACTCTATGTGCAGGCAGTAACACAGATAAATGATTGAAGTGGAAAAGTTATGATTTACCACACTGTCTTCAAATTTCCCTCCAAAAAAGGATATTGCATCACCTGATATTGGACTTTGTGACTTTGGAACAAACCATTGCTAATTTATAGGGGGTTGACACTCATTTTTCAGACATACACAAAATGGATGATTTAGCGTAGATGCATGAGCAAAATATTTTTTAAAACCTTTCTCATAATTTAATGATTATTTTGGACAGATATTTATAAGAAATATATACAGAAACATGTATTTTAGAGCTAATTTGAAGAGCAAAACCTTACATTTATCAAATCCAACATCACAAAAATAGCAAATTCCAGGATAGAATATGCCATTTTTGCTAGATACAAGATGGGTATCTGTTGGATTTTTGTATTAAATGAATTATAAATGTTCCCTGATATAAAAGTGATCATTGTTTAAAGTGAAAAGTTAGTAAAATTGATAATAGATTATAGATTGACTCAGGTGTGAGTTCGGTTACAGAATGCGGTTGTCACGCCCGTAAATAACCGTACTGTGTATGAACATAACTGTATTAAGGACTCAAATACAGGACTGACAACCGTATTCTTCTGCTGTGTGAACGTGGCCAAAGTAAGAAAGTCGTTTTTATGTAATGAAGACATTTGATGTCATGAGCATTTATACGTTTACAAAAAACTTCTATTTAAATAAATGCTGATTTTTTGAAAGTTCTATTCATCAAAGAATCCTGAAATCAAATTCTGAAAACATTCACCCAAACCTTTGAATGGTATACTATTCAATATAAATAGGTCAAGCTGCCATATATTTTGAGGGGACATTTTTGTGACTCAATAATCAACATTTAGCACCAGCATATTCAATGGTGCAGCTTTCACTGCCAACAGCATAGTTGCATACGGGTATAGTATACCAGGGCTTCATGACACAGTTTGAAAAATAAGGCTGGGACAGCCAAAGGTACAGCCAGTCCTTGTCCAGAGGACAGAGAATGGGTAATCAGCATTACTTTTTGAGGGACATTAAGTACATACTCAGCAAGAGTATCACGTTCCTGCTGTCTGCGCCATGGGGCAATAAAATACAGTGTATTTCCACAGTGTGATAGTGTGGACACCACATGTGTTTTTGCACACTTTTATGTCCTAGGGTTTGATTTGTATTAAAACAAACAGCTTTTTTGCTATATATAGGTCATTGTAAACACAACAATGAACCTATAAAGGTTACTTACCTTGACAATAAGAGTGTGTGCGTTGGCCACTTTGGTTTGTGGTGAGACGTGCTGTTGAACGGCTTGGCGAGAGCCCCTCACTGTGAGCAGGATGAAGGTGTAAGAGAGGATGATGATGGTACAAGGGACGATGTAACAAAAGATAAAGAGACTGATGATGTAAGACATGGCAAGGGCATCATGGTATGGAGTGTACCTTGGAACATACAATATGAAAAAAGCATGATTGCAGAATCTGTTTGAATAAATTTCACATATTAATGCTAAAATGTTTGTGGTCATACCAGTTTATGCAGCAGGCGGTTCCGTATGGTTCTGGTCCAAAGCTTCCCCAGTGGGCCAAAGGTCCCACAGCAAAGACAGATGCGTAACACCAAACCCCAGCCACCATCACACAAGCGTGGCTGGATGAGAATTTGTTACCTGTGGAAACAAGTACTGCATGAATAAATATTTTTACGAAGAAATGGTCTGACTGGTGAAGGTGACTAATTGGTTCGGCTGTATGATCCTCCTGACATAGGTCTGAACAGTTGGAGTTATTTTAATTTCATATCCCACAGAGACAGAAAGAAGAAATGAGCTGGTGTTTCAAGCTCCGGCAACCCTTAAATGTGTGCTCATTATCTGCTCGTTTTCTTTCTTTCTTAGCTTCATTTGTTTCATCACTCTGTCTATCCTATTTTGTCTAATTTTCCCTACATGTTTGGTTTTGTTCCACATGTCCTCTTTTATCTTTTTCATCTTTCTTCATTTTTGTGTCTCTTTGCATTTGTTTTAAACTCTCCTTCTTGTGTATTTAAGCCAGAGGGTCTTTTTTATTTCACAGTGAACCGAATGTGACAGTTTTCAGAATCTTCAGACAGAACACGGCGCTAACAGTCCAAAACACTCAGACCTGATTCCGCTAGAATCAGGTCTGAGATTAGACTTGATCCCCCAAAACCTCACATTCAGGAGAACAGTATCAGTTTGGACTATGTTAATATTTGAATCTAGAAGAAGCCTAGAAATGCATATTTACCTTGTCTAGGACTAGTTATCCAGGATTCAGACGCAGGAACCAAAAATGAACAATAAACAAACACCTAATCTGAGAAAAATTGCAGTTGACATGTAAACAGAGTTACACAAAAGTGGGCCAGTAATTTTATTCAGAGTTGCAATACTGTTTTAAGTGTTCGAATGGTCACGGATCAGCAATCTCCACGTAAAACTGAATGGGCAGACCAAACAGTAAGCCGTAGAGACTTGAAACTTGGAAGGATGGTAGTACTCACACCATCTACAACGTCACCTGGGCTCACCCCAAATGGCCTGATGGGGGTGCTACCGCGATCAAACGGACGAAATCGTTCATTACTCCTAAACCAGTCATTGCAGGCTCAAGTGTCTTATGTCGCTGGAATCCTTGGCTCAGACTGGGAAAAAATGTGCCTCGAATTTGATTGTATTTAGGATTTTCTAAAATCCTATGTTTGTTTTTCACCTTATCGGAACCAAATCAGTGCAGGAAAATTCTCCGGAGAATGAATATCAGTCATTATCCAAAAAAAGTTGAACTTTTGACTCACCGTCACAAAGGGGCGCTTTTACTAAAACAGTGTATAGCATGGTGGTGCTATAAGAGGGAGAAACTATAAAAATGACTACAACTATGCAATCGTTTGTCCTATGGACATTTGCATATCTGAAAAAACATGGCCGCCATTGGCCGATGAAGTTTGAGCACCTATTAGACAAGGTTAATGTAGGTCGATCGGAACGAAACTGTGAAAAAAAAACCCTACTTTTCCAAAATTGTCCTAGGTTTTTCACTAGGAAAAAACCTAAAAAACAAAACTGCAGTACAATTCTTTAATTTTTTCTCCAGGTCAATACTTATCAAAAACATTGTTGAAATTTACCCTTTGGGAAGCAATAATAGGGTTGTTTAGAAAAGGGGGCTGTCCAAATATATTAAAAGTCTATAAAGCCTAAACGAAACCTGGTGAACACATGCGACAGGTGATTCTAAACAAGCATGCAAAGTTTTAGGGAGATTGGACCACAGCTGGCACTATAACAGTCATAAACGTTAAAAAACATCATCTTTTTATGGTAAATTACCTGGATTTGCCAAAAATGATTTATTATTTTTTTTCTTCAGAATTCCTTATAGTGTTTTATATGTAAAATATTTCTCACATAAACCACCAAAACAAATTTATGAGTAACAAAATCAAAATGTTTATTCATGTTTTTTGACAGGTGGCATCAAGAGATTCATTTTATCATTATACCATACTTATGTTTAAAATATTGCTCAAGTAAACAGTAGCACTTTGTAATGCTTTATAAAATACTGTTTCGGTTAAAGGGTGACAAAAGAGATTTATACCGTAATTTGGGAGGCAGACTTTGAGGCAGCATACTGACGACAAAGCAGTCAGGTTTGTTAGGCTACATAAGCCAAATAAAACCCCGCACACAGCATAGTAGAGACAAGTTACCTCCCCAAACAACCACCTACAGAGAAAAGAGAAAGATCATTTTACTGTTTTTGCTGAACTCTGAAATACCCCTTTATTTTTACTTTAGAACCATAATACTTCACTGAAAAATACATCAAACAGTATCAGTCATTTGTGAGAATGAGAGAGTGGTGAAGCTTTGAAACTGCAGCTTGCTGAGCCATAGCCATACCACAAGCTACTAACAATGATTAGCTAACTATATTAACACTAGTTAAGGTAAAAATATTTAATTTTTTTACATTTTGAAATTTTAGCATTTATTTGGCACCAGAAATCAACTAAAATGTTGAAAACATAAGTGTTGCACATCTTTGGAACACTTTTAACCTTTATTTTTTAACAAAATGTTTCACTAAAATGAATTAGACTTCTCAACCCTACTATGTGATTTTTATGTCTCTATTAGAGTGAAGAACCGTTTGAAGCAGGATCTCACCTGTGTGCTAGAGCAGATGGGATGGCCAGAGGAAACAGAGACAGGGTCATTCCTAGATCACTCACAGACAGGTTCACGACGAAAAACTCTGCGGGCTTCAGAGATGACCTCTTACGGTAGGCTACAAACAACAGCATGCCATTTCCCAGGAGCGACAAGACACCTGGGTGAGAAAAAAAGATCTATCCATCCACTCGGGTCTATTTATCTTTTCATCAAAGTAGCTACTGAATTTGTAAAGCTGTATTGAAAATGTGCCCCTGACAGTGTGACATCTCCATCCCGTCACCGAGAAACCTGTCACACGAAGACACCATTTGATCCTAGAGCTTAGAAATGCTAAACGAACCCTGCTAGGTATGCTGTCGCAAGTAGTCTAGAATAACAATGATCTTTACTTTATTTTAACACACTTAAGTTGGATCAACCGATGAGCTTTGGAGTTATAATTAAAGTTCTCACTTTTGAAGAAACGTTAATATAGAGCAGAGCAGAGTGATCGCACAGTGATCTCAAGACGGAAAACATCCTGTGTAATGGTGGACAAAAATAATTCTATAAAGAATCTGTATTTAATAGTGAATCATTTTTTGAACTGATTCTTTTCATTGGTTAACTAACAGTTCACACGCAGTGATTCATTTGTGAATTCATCTGATTCCGCTTGCAGCAGTTAGCAATTTGCTGAATCAGTGATTCAGCGAATTATTTACAGACAGTAGTTCTTTACTGCAAAATGAAATGTTAATTTAAATTAATAATAAAAAGTAATTATTAGTATTAAATTGAGTTTATTATATGAGCACAGAAATTGCTACAAAAGGCATAGCACAGTGTACACATTTGTCAGGGACAATGTTCAAATATGCAGTTTGGTGGTCATAAAAAATATTTGATGGCAGAATGCCATAACACTATCTGTTTTAGTCTCATTTTTATTTTCTGTGGCACCATCCCATTCTTTTTCCCAAAAGTAATTATATCTATGTCCACCTCAGGATTTTTAGAAGATATGTTTGATCATCCTCCGGACAATTTGGCCAGGGTGGACACAAGCAGGGTAAGCGGCAGAAGGAGGTTAATGACAGGTGAACCATTTCATCTCTGAATTATTCATAAAGAATAAAAGTATGCAAAGTCATTGGGGTGTTGTCCTGCTTTGATTAAACCACATTTGAAGAATGTTACGGCGGTTGTGGACTCACAGAACACTGAATAAAGTGATCCCATGAGGATGTCGTGCTGTCTGGAGATTGTAGAGACGAACAGGGCTGTTTTTGACACATTGCCCATCTGTGGGGAAGAAACAGAAAGAACTATGTGTCAGATACAGTTCCAAACAGAACTTCAAACGCATCTCTGTTCTCAGACGCGTTGGCTTTAGATTGAGAACTTGGATGACTCTTTTTTTTTTGGTGTGGAACACAAAAGTAGATACATTGTATACCAGATGGTCCATGTCTTTAGTAAAAAAGTTTTCATTTTTCTAATCAAGCTAAGTTACAAACGTCTTAAAGGGGTCATTGGATGCAAAGACATTAAACATTTTTTTCCAACATCTGAGCCGCTGAAGATGCAGTGGATTACGTTTGTTTGTGAAGGGAATGCACCTGCCGATCTACATAAATGCATCTATGTTTGCACAATCCAGCTTCACTTACAGCAGAAGTGAGTATAAGGGTTTTTTTAATGAATCTTTGCGATCGCATTTCCTAATAAAGTGCTGGTTAGCAAGTTTAGCAGGTAAACATAGCTAAATGTGGCTAAAGTAAACAGGCTTGTCACTCCACAAAGAAAAGCGATGGGTGGGGCGAGCAGAGCTTATTTGCATTTAAAGGAACAATCCCTCAGAATGGGATGATTTTTGCAGAGCTGATTTTGACAAGGTAAAAAGGGTATTGTTTTACACTACCACTGAGAATTTTTAACCAAAGTATATTATAGACTTTTCATTAAGACACTAAAGAATCATATCAACTTGTGGAAAATGGGCATCCGATGACCCCTTTAAACAATTTGAAACTAAAATTTCCTCTGAGACGTTTCATATTCTGATTCATGCTTTTTTTTCTGGCAAAATGTAAAAAATGACACCTCATTCTGACGAGGAGGTTGCGATTCAGTTTTCTATTTTCTCCTCTCTTAGTCTCTTGTTGACGTACTTGTCGCTCTTCTAATTCTGACAGATCTGTCAAGTGTTTATCACTTCAGTCTGTTAACATTTGGTTGAATTTAGACCTTTAATTGTAGAAGGCGAGTTGCCAGTTTGAATCAGCAAGTTGTTTGGTTCTGGTTGAACAGTTTGACAGGTCAGCTGTGTGTTTATTCTTTCTGTGCATGGTCAGTGAGACAGTCTAATTGACCAGGCTGGTAAACTTGAACAATTGTATTTTTTAATTGTTTATTTGGTTGTACTTCACTAATTCTTTGTGGTTAATATTATCATGTTTTTTCAAATCAGGCCTGGTTCTCTTAAAAATAAAAGTTCAAGATGCCATAGATGAGAAAGAAGAGTTCCCCCCAAAATCTTTCATTGAACAGATCTTTAAAAAGCTTTTTTCTTAGTTTGAATTTTACTAATTTATTTTTTCCACTATACAGAACCTTTTGTGCAATGGAAACATTCTTTGAATGTTTAAAAAAGTGTTCATGGAACTGTAGATGCCAATAAAGAACCTTTTTAAAGTTATTTTTAGGAGTGAGTGGCAAATATTTTAAATAAGCCTTCAAATGTGAATTGTCTTCCGCATTTTCTCCCTAATCTGTTTTTGTTCATTTCTCTGGTGCAAAGTGCCAGGCAACAGACCATTTTGGTTTGGATCCATTTGACCTAGCAAAGCCTTTACACTAAAAGCCTAGCTGGATTTTGCTTTTAACCATTTTTGTTTCATCATTTTCACTGTATACATTTTCTTTCTTGCTGGCTACGGTCCTTGATGTATTAAAGCGGACAGCTCATTTTGAATTAACCTTCTGACTGCTTTTAAACCCTCAACACACTTCTAGATTCCATTTCTGTAAAAATGCACAACATCTCCTGCTGCCATGGCATTTATTAACTCAAAGCCAGACTGCTACAATTGCCAACATTTCTTGATAATTGTTAATGCTCCTTACCTCTCCTCACTTAACCTCTCCTGACATTCCCCGTTATTTTTAGTTTAAAGAACCAATATAACTTTAACTAATATGTAGCATGTGTTTTTGTTCAATTTCTTTTTTCCCTTATTTATCCCTTATTAAAGGGATTAATTCACTTTCAGAATGAACATTTCCAGATGATTTACTCACACCTATGTTATCCAAGATATTCATGTCTTTCTTTCTTCAGACAAAAACAAACAAAAAAAATAATTTAAGGTTTTGGGGGAAAACATTCCAGGATTTTTCTCCATATAGTGGACTTCAGTGGGTATCAATTGTTTGAAGGTCCAAATTGCAGTTTCATGCAGCTTCAAAGGATCCCAGCTGAGGAATAAGGGTCTTCTCTAGCAAAATGTTTTTTGTTTTTTTTTTACTTTACACAGACGAAGAACTAACTGTTTATCAATTTTAGTTTTTTTTTTTTTAGAAAATTACCAATTGTTTTGCTAGATCCTTATTCCTCGTGTAGAGACTTTTGAAGCTGCATTGAAACTGCAGTTTGGATCTTCAACCCATTTATCTCCACTGAAGTCCACTATATGGAGAAAAATCCTGGAATGTTTTTTCTCAAAAACCTTAACTTCTTTTCGACTTAAGAAAGAAAGACATCTTAGGTGGCATAGGGGTGAGTAAATTATCAGGACATTTTTATTCTGGAAGTGAACTACTGTAATCCTTTAACACGCTCCCACATTTTTCTAATCCTTACACTTTTAGTTGTACTGACCATTACCCCACACCCTCTTAAACATAAAGGTGCTTTAAATGGTTCTTTACAGCGATGCCATAGAAGAACCATTTTTGGTTCCACAAAGAACCATTCAGTCAAAGGTTTTTAAAGAACCATCTCTTTTTTTACCTTTTTATAATCTGAAGAACCTTCTTTCGCCAAAAAGAACATTTAGTGAAACAGAAAGGTTCTTCAGATGTTAAAGGTTTTTTATGAAACCATTTAGACAAAAAGGTTCTTCTTTATTTTTAAGAGTGTATGGTGATGTGGTCTTCTCCACAAAAAGACAAACCACACTTCTAAACTTTCAGAAAAAATTACAAAAGCTGTCACTGAGGCAGTACCTTTTCAAAAAAATCACATTTTTGTACCTTATTTACCCCTAAAGGATGCATATTACAAGTGTACATATTAGTACTTAAATGATATGTATTTGTACCTTTTGAAAAGATACCGTCCCTCTGACAGCTTTTGTACCTTATTTCTAAGAATGTATATAAGCCATATTCTTTCTGCCTTGATGTGTCATTGAAAGACACTGTTTCTCTGGTTGGTCTGTATTTAACATTTATAGTACATTCATTTAGCAATCACCTTTTTCCAAAGTGATGTACACATATATATAAAATATATGTAGTTTTATAATAACTGTGTATTCTATAACAATTATTTTACATTTTACAAATAATATTAAATCTTACAAATATATTATTTTTATAATGATACGATTTCAAAAAAGTTTCAGCAAGATATCAACATGTCAGTTTATCTGGTAGACTGATTCCTAAATAAACCATTAAAAGTAACCAGTTTAATTCACAGAGTACCTCAAACTATGCCTTACACTGTAAAACCTAATTAGTTGGGTTTACTTAAAAAAAGCATGCAAACCGATTGCCTTAAAAAAACTAAGTAAAGTGAAATAGGAATAGTATGTTGTAGTGACAAATGCTTAGTTAGTATAGTTTACTTACACGAGAGCTCTAGTAACTAAAAAAGAACTGTAGGGGGTACTTAATCATTTACTTAAGGCTTACACATGACTTAGTATACCTACTCACCGACTCCCAGAGTGCATTGCGGCATGAATAAATTATGCAATTGGTTTCTTTTACTGTTGTTGTTTTTATTTGCTAATTTTATTTACTGACTTATGTCAGTAGTAACACAACAAAAAGAGAAAATAAAATAATCCAATGGTTATTGTCACAATTAATAAAAATAAATAAAATTGAATTGTCACCATTGTTGTGATTCACATGTTGAATGTTGAAGTTTGTGACTTGAGCACGTCACCACAAATATTAAAGGACTGTCTCAACCCAATAAAGTGTTTAGGTGTTTATGAAGAACAATAAAATTGTAAAAGATCATTAATAAACACAAAAAATACATTAGCTAGAGATTATCAATAAAAATTAAAAGATTTCTCTAATGTAAATATCAGAATTAGAAGGTTACCTTCCAAAAGCAATCTACTTATTACTTTTCTTCCCTTAAAATCAAAAATTATGACTTCATGTTACATTGCTGCAACAATAAGAAGAAAATTATAACAAGAAAAGCAAAGTTCCAAGTGCCCAACCAAATGGAACATTAATCACTATAATGGTAAGTAAAATAATAATAATAATAATAATAATAATAACAAATAAATAAATAAAATAAGACACACAAACAACATTTTACGAAAATCAACATCAATTTATGAAGTCAGCTTATGTGATGTTCTCTCAAATATATAGTTGTATTGAAACAACATTCAAGATGACTTTGGGAATGAGTGAAGGTAACTAGTGAAAAATAACTGCAGATGAACAATTGCCACCTCAAAAAAATTATTTTCTTCTTCTCTTGTTATTTAGCAACATATTAGTGCACTGCTGCCTCTCACTGGTTTATTAATGTCATTGGTTCCTTTGTGACTACTTGAATATTTTAAGTAAGCATCACTCAAAGTAGTAAGTAAATTGTTTTACTTGCTTGAAAGTAGCTGTAATTTAATAAAACCTAGTAAGTATAACAAATAAGTAAAGATAACTAATTATATCTAAGTAAGGTAAACTATTGGATTTTACAGTGTACTAATGTACAGCAAAGGTGAAATAAGTTACCAAACATACTTAAGACCAAACAACATAAAAACTAGCAACTAAACTATACTAAACTAAAAGATATTTACATTCAAAGCCACATTTATCACAAAACTGTCAAATATTCCTTTACAGCACATTCAAAAAACCTCACATTCAAAAAGTCACTCTTAATACTTGTCACAGAATAATATAGAACCCAGCTCGGTGATGCCTAGTTTAGGCAATCCCATATTTCCACTCAATCACTCACCTCAGACACAGCTTACCTTCCAGGGGAGAGTGTGTGCTTGACTACCCACATGGAGTCCAGGTAGAATCCAAAGTATGGCAGAACTCACACACACAGATAGAATGTAGAACAGATTATGACAGAGAGACACTGAAAGACATAAAAGAGGTATATCCCCAAATTCAGAGAGCTTGAGCTCTGGTGCTCAGTGCTGGAGGATGAGCAGGCGAATGGCGGTCAGTCCGTTTTGACAGTGAGCAACTCTACAAATGATTCTTGATGTGAAGGACTGACATAATCCGAACAGACTCAGAGTCAGAAAGCCACAGTACGGATGTCTGATGTTGCTTAGAAAGCACACACTCTCTGCTACTGGTCCTCCTGCTTTTTCTCTCCATCCCTTTCCTTTTCTCTCTCTCTCTCGCTCTCGCTCTGCTCTTCTCGTGTATTATCCCTGTCCCCTTGTTTTTGACCCTCCTCTCCACTCCCATTTTATGGCTAGACACTTTCTCTCTTTGTCTCTCTCTCTCTCTCTGTCTGATTTTTTATTTCACTAAAACCTCTCACACACCTATTAAGATTCTGGAGTTTGTCAGCTTGGAAGTTGTTTTTTGTTTTTCTTCAGGTTTCATGCTATGTATGATAATGTAATTTGATCTAATCATCTATTTGATCAATCTTCTTTCTCTTGCTTTAAAATGAAAACATCAGTGATGGAATTTTCTTCTGGCCACAGGCCATGATTTCATAGCTTTCCAAAGATCTTCTGCATCACCCTGTTGCTAAACAACAAGAAAAAGTGTAAAGTTGGATTCTGTTAGTTTTCTTTTCAGTTCTGTAAATCATAAATTTGACATTGTATACATTTTTGAACTGCTTTTCGATCCGTTGTGCAAAAATGAAAAGAAAAAGGTATTTTTACAGTGAATATAAGCTTTGAATACAACAAATCGTTTAATTTGCTCACTGTATTTCAACCACCAGAGAGACACACACCCCGTTGCTTGCAAAATCTTCAGTGATACGATTAGCTTCCCGGAAAAAAAACATCGTTCATCAAGACAATCCAAAAAGTGTTCCGGGGTTCTTTTGATCCGACATCCAAGACATGCTTCAAAGCAATCCGTCTCAATGCATCCCATGCATTTTTAATAGAATCTGAACTGCGGTGGAGATTACAGCAAGAAACAGCCACCTACGATGAGGTGCTTTAGATAGGGAGATTTTGTACTGGGAAATTATGCATATTATATCATAACTTCATAATTCTTCATAAACATGCATATAGATAAGAAAAACTTTCAGGATTATGCCTTGAATAAGCCAAGAATATCTAAAGGAACACTATCAGAACATATCAGTATTTATTTTAGACTGTAAAATAAGACTTACTGACCTTGCATAGACAGCACACAACACAATTGACATGTTCAAGACCCAAAAAGACAGTACATTGCTAAAATAGTCCATGTGGCAAGTTGTTCAACCGTAATGATATGAAGCTATGAGAATACTTTTTGTGCATGAAGAAAACAAAAATAACAACTTTATTCAACAATTTCTTCTCTTAAATATCTTTGTGTTCCAAAGATGAATGAAGGTCTTACAGGTTTGGAAAGACATGAGGGTGGGTAATTAATGACAGAATTTTCATTTTTGGGTGAACTATCACGTTAACATTATTCAATAGTACCTCTGGTTCTCTAATCTGATTGGCTGTCCTAAGAGTGGTGCTATTTTTACAGCATGGGACAGTTTGCATCACTGAGCTTGTTTGTGTTTGTGCTTTCCATACTGGAGGAGGGGAATTTCCAAAGTATTTAACAATAACTCTTTCTGCAGGTTACATTTATAGACCAGCAGGTGGCAACCAGTGAACGTTTGAGAATGACATTGGGCCCTGTTTTAACAATCTAAGGGCCAGTTTTACTAAACAGGGAAAATTAGCGCAGATGATAAGGGAGATTTCTGCAGATGACTTACTAACAATGCGAAAATTAAAGAACACAGACGCAACATCTTATTTACATATCGACCAACGCAATATGCCAAGTGCAGCGCCAATTAGCATAGTCACGTATAAAGAATTAAGAAATAAAGAAGCCACAGTACAGTGAAAAGAACTGGAGGCCAAAAAATTAAGGTTTGCTAGATGTTTTGATAGACATGGTATTGTGTGACTCTAGTTGAGGGTTCCAAGTAGTCTTTTATTTCCCGAAGCAAATTAAAAATAACATGGCTTGATAAACGATATGTTCAGATAATGTGTTGTTCTGGCATTCCAAATGAATTAATACCTGTGGAAAAAATCCTCTCCCTTCTACCACACGCTCTGTGTTCTCTGCGGTGCCTCCTCTTAGCAACAACAAATGCAGCCATTTCAAGGGCAAAATAGTTTAAGACGTTTTTTTTTTATGTTAAATAATTGCACAAATGCCAGTATCTTGACAAGCACAAACAACACGATCTCATTCCCAACTCGTCACATATTAACGCTTGGTCAGGACCCCTTTAGTGTCACTTTTCGACGTGCAGTGTCCTCTATTGCGTTAAACAAGAAACGCTTGGCGTTAATATGCTGATGCGAAGGGTACTGGAAATTTTGTCAACATGATTAAATTATATATTAGGAAGTAATATTGCTATTATTACATATACAGTATACTGGGGTGTGGTTTTTCAATACAAACAATCACAACAGTTTTATTTATATTACACTATTTACACATTTATCAGCATGTAACCTGACCCCTGCCCATAAAACCCACCATGTGTCAATAAAACACAAGATATAACAGGCAGATACAACTACTTGCTTGTTTATTATACTGCTTGTTTATGGTCAGTTTTTGCAATAAATACCTGTGACTGTACATGTATTTGCCTGTTACGTGTTTTGTATTGTTTAGAAGTGGGTAGGTTTAGGGTAGGGGTAGGGTTAGGTGCTCCAATTAATGTACAAATTTATATAAAATTATTTCTATTTTTTACAAATGCATGCAAACCATTAAATTAAGACAAACAACTGAAAACAATGGAGGACCCTGCACGTCGAAAAGTGATGTTAAAGGGGTACCTTGAGTGCAGGGTTGTCAGGTTTTCACAACAAAACCTGCGCAATTTCGGGGGATAAAATACATATTTTTTTTATTGGGGTTCCCCTGGTAAATTCGTATTTCAGGGGCTAAATATGACGTTATTGGGGACGCTTCAACCCGTGGACGTCAAAAACAACCTGCCACAACAGCGTTAAAGTAGCACAATTCCGAGGGAAAACCATGGACTTGGCAACACTGAGTGTTAAAATGCGACACCAAAGGGGTCCTGACCAAGCGTCAATATGTGATGAGTTAGGTGAGAATGTGTTGGCGCAAATGTTAGTAAAACACGTTGCGTGATTCATTTGAGTACTATCCTCTCATAAATTTTGCATCTGAAAGGGAAATTCCTACAAATGCATATTCAGTAAGGTCATGCGCAAAAATAACTGTGTCCACGCTTTTTCAGCACTAATGCATCACTGCGCGTCTTTAGTAAAACCTGAAAGTACAATTTTAAAGGCAAAAGACTGTTAGTAAATCTAGCCCTAAATGCATAGTCTGAAGCGCATGATGCAGGTACACTTAGGGCATGTCCGAATCCACTTTTGCTATTTTAATGACGGAAAACCGGTCATCGCTGAAATTAGGTTGAAATTATTGTATGGTAAGGCCCATTAATTCAACTGACTTGTACACTGATTCATTCAGAAAAGAACAAATCCCTGCCCATCATGAGTAAGTCATTAAATCATTCACTCAACCGATTCCTTCAGAAACAGCTTCCTCAGCTTCTTTCAAAAATAATTTTGTTGGCAGAACACAGATCAGACTCAAGTAACTGGCAATAATGCATCTAAAATGTAAGTTACCAACTATTTGTGCTTATGGAGCTGTTGTGTAAAAGCAGTGTGTTTCTTTTGCAAACTAAGACTGTGGTCTCAGCATGTGTGCCAGTTCCTGGTTTCCTGCTACTGCACCGTTTAAATTTCTTCTCAAAGTCAGTAGGTGAAAATAAGGTAGCCAACTGTAACTCCAGGATAACCATAATGACAGCATGAAGCTGTGAATAACAGGGAAAAGCAAGGATGGGCAGAGGGATTGAGGCAGAGAGGGCTGAAAAATTAGATGATATGACAAGCTTCAGGGTGATAGAGCAAAGTTTGTGCATCTGACACAGCAGCACACAGTTTTGCAGATGTATAGACTAAGGTATATTAAAAATGAAATACTGTAGGGCTGGGAAACGATTAATCGCAATTAATTGCATACAAAATAAAAGTTTGGGTTTGCCTAATGTATGTGTGTGTACTGTGTGTAATTGTTATGTATATATAAATACAAACACATTCATGTATATATTAAATAAATATTTACAAGTATATGTATATATTATAATTTGTATAGAATTTGCATTATATATAAATAAAATATTTTGTACATAAATATTTCTTTTAAATATATACATTAATTTGTGTGTATTTATGTATACACAGTAATTACATGCAGTACACACACATATATTAGGCAAACTCAAACTTTTATTTTGCATGCGATTAATCGCGATTAATCATTTGCAAGCCCTACTATATATTTACATATGGTATATACAGTTTGCAAAAGAAACACACTGCCACCTGATCTAAATATTCCTTTACAGCTTAATAGCAATGACTTTATGAATTTCTTCACTGATAAAATAGATAACATCAGAAATACAATAACCAGTGTAGATTATACTGCATCTAATATGTCAACTTCTTTCGTCGCACCCAAAGAAAAACTGCAGTACTTTACCGCTATAGGACAGGAAGAGTTAAATAAACTCATCACTGTGTCTAAACCAACAACATGCCTATTAGATCCCGTACCCACTAAATTACTGAAAGAATTGTTACCTGTGGCAGAAGAACCGCTTCTCAATATTATCAACTCATCGTTATCTTTAGGTCATGTCCCTAAACCATTCAAGCTGGCGGTTATTAAGCCTCTTATTAAGAAACCACAACTAGACCCTAGTGAACTGGCAAATTATAGACCCATTTCTAATCTTCCATTTATGTCTAAAATTTTAGAGAAAGTTATATCTGCTCAACTGTGCTCATTCTTGCAAAAAAATGATATTTATGAAGAATTTCAGTCAGGTTTCAGGCCCCATCACAGCACAGAAACTGCACTTGTTAAAATCACTAATGACTTGCTTCTTGCATCAGACCAAGGCTGCATCTCATTGCTAGTTTTACTTGATCTTAGTGCTGCGTTCGACACTATAGATCATGACATACTAATAGATCGACTACAAAATTATGCAGGTATCCAAGGGCAGGCTTTAAAATGGTTTAGATCCTACCTGTCTGATCGCTACCACTTTGTTTATTTAAATGGGGAGTCATCTCAGTTATCACCAGTAAAGTATGGAGTGCCACAAGGATCTGTTCTAGGTCCTCTACTATTTTCAATATACTTGCTGCCCCTTGGTAATATTATTAGAAAACACGGGATTAGTTTCCATTGTTATGCTGATGATACTCAACTATATATCTCAACAAGACCAGATGAAACTTCTGAATTATCGAAGTTAACAGAGTGTGTTAAAAATGTAAAAGATTGGATGACCAACAATTTTCTGCTATTAAATTCAGATAAGACAGAAATATTACTTATTGGACCTAAAAACAATACACAGAATCTTTTGACTTACAATTTACAACTAGACGGATGTACTGTTACTTCCACTACAGTCAAAAGCCTGGGTGTTATATTAGACAGCAACTTGTTTTGAAAATCATATTTCTCATGTTACAAAAACAGCATTCTTCCATCTTAGAAACATTGCCAAGCTGCGAAACATGTTACCTGTTTCTGATGCAGAAAAGCTAGTTCACGCATTCATGACCTCTAGACTGGACTATTGTAATGCACTACTAGGTGGTTGTCCTGCATCTTCAATAAACAAGCTACAGATAGTCCAAAATGCAGCTGCTAGAGTCCTTACCAGGTCAAGAAAGTATGATCATATTACCCCAATCTTAAAGTCTCTGCACTGGCTACCTATTAGGTTCCGCATCAGCTACAAAATAGCACTACTTACCTATAAGGCACTTAACGGTTTAGCTCCTGCGTACCTAACTAGTATTCTACCACGCTACAATCCATCACGCTCCCTAAGGTCGCAAAACTCTGGACTGTTGGTAGTACCTAGGATAGCAAAGTCCACTAAAGGAGGTAGAGCTTTTTCACATTTGGCACCCAAACTCTGGAACAGCCTTCCTGATAACGTTCGGGGTTCAGACACACTGTCTCTGTTTAAATCTAGATTAAAGACGCATCTTTTTAGCCAAGCATTCAAATAATGCATCTCAAACTTTTCCTGCAGCTATATCTGATCAAATGTTCATTATTAATCTTTTAGCTCTGGTTTAACAAACCTTCCTTTTCTTAGTTTGAACAGCAGCTACGCTAATTATGTTCCTATTTGTTCTCTGTTTTTGCCATGGGATTGACATCCCATGGTAACTAGGAATTCACAAGCTCCAGTGTGGATCCAGAACACTTAAGAAGAGATGATGCCAACCCCACAGAGGACTTCAGATGATGCCAACCCTGAAAACATACAGCACTACCGAATTCTGCTACTAATTTATAGTGTTCTTTGTCTGTTTGATTACGTCATTAATTGATCTTTACCACACATCTCTGCCATATGTGCATCAAGCTACTACTACATATATTGTAAAAATGTCAATTTGGTGTAAAGCTGCTTTGCAACGATATGTATCGTGAAAAGCGCTATACAAATAAATTTGAATTGAATTGAATTGAATTATACAGTTTGTGAATGTCAGCCAATGTTTTCCCTGTTCATCAGCACCAACTACATCTACAAAATTGCTTAAGCAAAATTTTAAAGAATTATATAATAGGGGTGTAACGATACACGTATTCGTACTGAATCGTCACGGTACGGGCAACTCAGTTGGGTGCATGAGGCCTTATAACGAATACAGGCAATTCGCCCTCAATCCAGAAGGGAGCACCCGCAGTAATGCAACGCTGTTTGATAACTGCCGGCAGAAGAACAGCGAATGCCAGGAGTTGTGCACTTGAAAACAAAGACCACTAGACAGTGACCATGTGCTGATTCTGAACGGGTCTCTCACTGACAAAGGTGTATACTTTAAAGGCTTGCGCACTCAACTCTTTGTGAAATGGAGCTTTGTGCTCTTGTATCCTACCTTTCTCATTCGACACAAATCCAAATATTCCATAATAGTTTCATATTTACGATGTATCCAAATGCTAAACTATTATTTATTATCTAAATTAAATATTTTTTTTTCGTATTGAAAAATCATAATCGAACCGAGGTATGTACCGAACCGTGACGTCTGTGTACCGTTATATAATGATAAAACTAAAAAGTAATGTAAAAGGTTTAGTGTACATAATTTATTATAATAAAATATATTGAATTATATATTTTAATTTTGCTGACATCATAGTGCCATACTTTGGCCTGTATTAGATGCAACTCTGTGGCTAGGTTGGTTAAATCATCCTGAAAATTCTCTTTTATTTTCAGAAGAAAGGACACAGCATGACTTGTTTTCACTAATTATCAACCACCTCATGTAGCAGCTAACAATACAACAATATTCTCACTTGTGTCACACACAGTGGGAGATGATTCATTGTTAGGTTTTGTCATACATGCAAATCTGCATGATGGGCAATTTTGTGTCACATTCAACTGCAGCTGCTGGAGGAACTTTAGAGGAATATTCCTGTAGGGTCTCTGTTACAGTATGGTGGTCCATCATCTGCTTAGGAAGAACAGAACAGCAATGTCCTAAACTGAAAACCAGAAATAAGTAGTCTAAATGAATAAATGAAAAAAAAAGAAGGCTTTCTGGCAACTTGTTAGGCCAGCTGGTCAGCACAGCCATAATGCCACAGAGACAAGATGGATGTTGTTTACACAGAGAAAAGAAATGTTGCCCATATTTCCCAACTACCCTCATCTATTAATTTCATTTGGAACCTGTGCTGGACACGTCCAAGAGATCATCAGATCCACAGGCTTTAAAATAGCAGCCGTCTAATATCCAGTTCTGATTTGAACTTAATCCAGGTTAAAAAATTGACATAATGGAATGGAATTCTGGAACCAGACTTGCATTAGCAGTTTGGAATGAGAATTGATCTGGAACCACTTCTTAAAATTAACCATGAAAAGCCAGAAGATGGAGCTCACTCATGGCTAGACCTTCTCCTACCTTTCAGTTTGTGAGTTTTAGGTGATGTTTTCTCTGTTCAGTATAAATATAAAAACGTTTAATATATAATATTATATTAAAAAAATATTGAATTATAGTGCATTAGTGTTGTACATTTAAAGGAGAAGTTCACTTCCAGAACAAAAATTTACAGATCATTTACTCACCCTGTTGTCATCCAAGATGTTCATGACTTTCTTTCTTCAGTCGATTAGAAATTATGTTTCTTGAGGAAAACATTTCAGGAATTTTCTCCATATAATGGACTTCAATGGTGCCCCCAAGCTTGAACTTCCAAAATGCAGATTAAATGCAGCTTTAAATGGCTCTAAACGATCCCAGCTGAGGAAGAAGGGTCTTATCTAACGAAATGATTTGTCATTTTCGAAACAAATTGACAATTTATATACTTTTTAACCTCAAATGCTCGTTGTGTCTAGCTCTGCGTAAATCTGTGTTTTCTGGTTCAGAAAAAAACTTCCATCTTGTTTTCTTCACCAACTTCAAAATCATCCTACATTGCTGCAGAAGTACCAACCCAGTGTTTACAAAGTGAACATGCAAAGAAGATCAAATGCGCTTTACAAAAAAAAAAGGGTAAAACAGCGATGTAGGATGATTTTGAAGTTGAAGAAGAAAACGAGATGGCAGTTTTTCAACATACATATAACTGTATTGACCCAGATTATACAGACTATGGATGCGCATTGCAGAGATGAGACAAGACGAGCATTTGAGGTTAAAAAGTATATAAATTGTCAATTTGTTTAAAAAAATGACAGATTGTTTTGCTAGATAAGACCCTTCTTCCTCATCTGGAATCATTTAGAGCCATTTGAAGCTGCATTTAAACTGCATTTTGTAAGTTCAAACATGGGGGCACCATTAAAGGGGTCATCGGATGCCCATTTTCCACAAGTTGATATGATTCTTTAGGGTCTTAATGAGAAGTCTATAATATACTTTGGTTAAAAATTCTCAATGGTTGTGTAAAACAGCACCCAGCAGCCAAAATCAGCTCTGCAAAAATCATCTCATTCTGGTCAAGGCTGCTTTAAATGCAAATAAGCTCTGCTCACCCCACCCCTCTCTTCTCTCTGTGGAGTGATGAGCCTGTTTACTTTAGCCGCGTTTAGCAGCTAAACTTGCTAACTAGCACATTATTAGGAAAGGCGATCACAAAGATTCATAAAAAACCCTTATACTCACTTCTGCTGTAAGTGAAGCTGGATCACGAATAATTTGCGTGAACATAGATGGATATATGTAGATCAGGAGGCGCAAACAAACGTAATCTACTGCATCTTCAGGGCTCAGATGTCGGGAGTAAATGACGACCACTATGTTCATGATTACATCCAGCAACACAACACCTCAATCGCTCAATCTGAGATATTCTTGTCTAACTTACATCCCTGCTCCGGCATCGAAACAAAGAGGGCGGACTGTTACAGCTGATCTGAGGTAAGACGCTCATGTCAATCAACTATCGTGGGAGCGGCCTCTGTGGGTGTGACGCCACAACGACAGGCATTTGAGAAAGGCTCGATTTGAAAAAGGGAATATTACTTTACAGCTTAATTAAAAACCACTGCATGGATTTTTAGCATTATAGGGTAGATTTGTACATACACTGCCAACACACATTAATGTTCAAACAACATGTAAAAGTGAACTTAGCATCCGATGACCCGTTTAAAATCCACTATATGGAGAACATTCCTTAAATGTTTTCCTCAGGAAATATGATTTCTTTACGACTGAAGAAAGAAAGACACAAACATCTTGAATGACAAAGGGGTGAGTAAATTATCTGTACATTTTTGTTCTGAAAGTGAACTTCTCCTTTAATTGTTTCCCATAATTTGTACTTCAGGAATGTTTAGGAACATTTGCAATGTTCCAAAAATTCAAAATGTTTCAATAATCTTTTGACCAGATGTTCTGACAGAACTTCAGTTGCATTTTATGTCTTGAAATGATTTTTCTTTGTGTCCCTGAATAATTTGTTCTCTAAAAGTGTCAAGATGGTTTTTATTGACAAGAGTTTCTCTGTTGAATGGAAGTAGAAACCGTTGCCGTCTGATGTGGTTTTTACAGAGAGCTGGTCTTGATTGCCTGCTGTTATCACCATGACCGTCTCAAAAGAACAAACGGAGGATGTTGGAAGTGCTTTTGGCTGCTGGGTTTTTTTTGATGATGTGGCTTTGAGTCATGCTTTGAAAGTTTTGAAAGAAATCAGTGAATTATAAAATGACATCAGGGAGTTTGTCATCCCTGATCTCTCTCTTTCATTTATTGACCTCATTGGCCATGCAAGAAAAGTTTTTCATCATGTTACTTTTTATCATAATAACTCCTGAATATACAGACATAAAATTAATTGGGCTAGTATTATGATTGAAGATAGTATTTATGTGAGTCACAAGCCCCCAAAATATGAAATATTTTTCATCTACACAGAGGACAGATGAGTCAGTATCATCTGCATGTAGTTGCATCATCTAAAAGATGATGAAAGACATGTTCAGAAGACCTTCAGACCTCAGAACCTGAGATCAGAAACATTGTTGTGCATTTTAGGTTCCAACGCCTTATTGATGGAATAAACAGATAGTGAATAAAAAATGAACCGTGAAAACACAAGATTTATGTGTGAGCTCCTCATTAAAGTTCACTCTCATCCTTGCATCTTTGGACTTCTATGTCTGCCTTCTTTTTTTCCTCGTAGTTTCTCTTTCTTTCACATTTTTTCTGTGTTTCCCTGTACATTTATCTCTCTGTTCTACTTTCTCTCATTTTTTAATTATTTTTAATGTGATTTCTTGCCTTGACTGTGCATTTGTATCTTATTATAAATATACAGATGCAGTGTAAAATACAGATAAATAAACAATATTAACAAAAAATGCAATATTAGTACAAAATAAAAAAAAAATGAAGTAAAATAAAGTAAACTACAAAAGTGGCAACTGACAAATTGAACAAAGAAAGAAAGAAAAGTAATATAAAACTAAACGATTAACAATGCCAGACTAAAGATGAAGAATAAAAAATGCCAAAATAGTAATATGATGCACATAATCCACATTTGTGGCTCCTATTTAAGATTGGGGCAAGCTGAGATATTTATAGTGAGAATTACCCATATTTTTGCACTTAATGGTATTCTTTAAACACTATTTCTGAAAAATAGGTGGTTGTGAATAATTGTGTGCATAACTGTTTTATAACATAAATACATAATTACATTGATTAGCCCTAGAAAAACGATTACGTTTTTCTTTATCATGTTAAATAAGCAGATAATAGATGTTTCAAGAACAATTAAAATTTTCCAAAATGAGACAATCATACACAAATTAGTGAAGTGACATCACTGGTGATGTAAGAAGCCTCATTTGATTGAAGTGCTTTACTCATCATTCTCTGTTTTCTCTCGACTGCGAATCATGAGTTTCCACACTTCTGGCTTTTTTCCCCTTAGAACTGACAAATTGTTTAATTGTTAAATCGAGTTAAATTGAGCTATAAATTTCGAAATACGAGATATAAATTTGCATTTGTGAGAAAAAAAAAAGTCAGAATTGTAAGATAAAATAGGTGAATGTAAAATGTTATTGGTTTATTTCATGCTGTAACTGTAGGGCTAATGTAATATGATCTGCAAATGTGACCTATAATTTAAATTAAATTCATATTAAAATTAAATTCAAATTTATGCTTTAAAGGTAGAGTAATCATAGTCTGTCCATTTAAACGTCTACATTTAGCTTCAGATGGTCTCTTTGATGACAGTATTCTATAAAAATGACTTGCATTCTGATTCTCATGTTCAAAGGCACAACAATACATTTTTTCTCTTTCTGGATAAAATTTCTCAGTTTTAGTGTAACACAACACAGTTTTTACCTTGTCAAAAACACCTCTGTTCACAGCAACCTGTTTCGGTGCATGTTCCTTTAAATGATAATGAGCCACTGCTCACCCCGCCCCTCTCTCCTGTTTTTGCATTACAGTCACCATTCTTGCTCATGCAGTTTTCAACGTATCTAGCTGGAAAGCTTCAAAGCTTCATGAAGCTTCATCTCAGCACCACTAGATATATAAAAAAAAACTATAAACAAAGTAACAGACACTAGGGAACTCCAGAAACAAATAAATAAAAAATAAATAAAATAAAATAAGAGCAAGTCCATGATATCAGGATGACAGAATTAAGAAATACACATAATACTGAATTCAGTTTCATATTTTATTAGCTAACCGAATGCAAAGCTTCCTACTAGAAAAACTATGAAGAGTAGAGCACCAACTTAAGTTGCCCAGATGAGTCTGTTATAAGCTTTTACCAGTTGTTATCAGGGAATAACATATCTTTTAATGTCATGTCTGACCAATCAGAATCAAGCTGTCACAAATCCTGTCCGGAGGTCAGGATCCAGAGGTCCCCTGTGCATCCTACTGCCATTTTACATTGCACAGACTGTTGCACCACACCCCGGACTACATTTCCCATCATTCACTGCGCTGATAACACACACAGCTGTAACCAATCAAGCACTCTATATAAGCTTTGTACTTCCTCTTCCTAGTTGCCAAGTATTTTATTGCGTTTAGCACTTTTGGATCACCCGTTTGCCTCGTCCCTTGGATTACGTTTGCTGCTAATCGACTCTCGCCTGTCTTACGGATTGCCCGAATACACCTGTTGCCAATGTTCAACCTAAGCCTGTGTATGACCACGTCTTTGTTCAATAAAAGCTATGCGTGTGGATCCGCCTGCTTCCCGTCCCCCTCACTCTGTAACACAAGCATTCCACAGAGCCGAATAATAATTTAATTTCAAGGGGTCACTTTTACATGTTGTTTGAACATTAATGTGTGTTGGCAGTGTATGTACAAATCTACCCTATAATGATATATGACATGACATCTGAGCTGCTGAAGATGCAGTAGATGACATTTGCTTGTAAAGGGAATGCGCCTCCCGATCTACATATATCCGTCTATGTTCGCGCGAATCATTCATGCAGCTTCACTTACAGCAAAAGTGAGTATAAGGTTTTTTTCATGAATCTTTGTGATCGCCTTTCCTAATAATGTGCTAGTTAGCAAGTTTAGCGGCTAAAGTAAACAGGCTCGTCACTCCACAGAGAGAAGAGAGGGGCGGGGCGAGCAGAGCTCATTTGCATTTAAAGCAGCCGCGACCAGAATGTGATGATTTTTGCAGAGCTGATTTTGGCAAGGTAAAAAGGGTGTTGTTTTACACTACCATTGAGAATTTTTAGCTAAAGTATATTATAGACTTTTCATTAAGACCCTAAAGAATCATATCAACTTCAGACTTAACACCTCTTATTTACTTTGAGATCATTCTGAGATTAAATACAGATTTCAAATCATAACAAGAAATAGTTTAATAGCTATAATACTGGTTTTGAAATCAAATGTTTGCGTAGTTATGACAGGAAACTGTCACACAGTCACACAGCTAGAAACAATAGCATCTAAAAAATCTTAAAAAATATAAAAGTATATGCATAAACCCAAGCAGGAAATAAAACAGTTATAGAATAAGCTTGCGTCCTATTCTGTGTCCTAAACTCCTGAAACGTTGGTGTCTCATTTTAGAGCAGTCAATGCAATTTATGAAAGAAGTCAATTAAATCTGTATGTGGGTATGGGTGTGTGAAAAATTCAGATGTAACCCCCTTTGTAATCATTAACATTTTTCAAAATAACTGTAATTTAATAACACATTTTTTCAGTAACTATAATTACAATTACATTTATTTTGCAATTAAATTACGTAATGCCGTTACATGTAACTATTGTTACTCCCCGACACTGAGAATAACAAGACTAACTAGACACGTGTGAAACATCAGGAAGAAATGAAGGGAACCAAAAGAAGGAACAAAACGGCAAAATGCAAACTAAACATAAAAGTCAAGATAGGAGACATGACAGTTGGAGACAGTGGAAACCCAGCTTAATTTTAGCAATCTTGTAGCAGACGTACACATACTGAGCTGCTATGTTTGTTAACTTATCAAACATGCTGTGTATCAATTTAATATTGTGATAAATCTCTCCCGGGTATCGGCAGATCTCGATTTTGCTCACGGTGCAACCGTGTTTATGTGCGCTCTCACTTTCTCACAGTCTCTGTAATTGATGATCACATTCCATGAACAGTGACTGTGAATAAGTATGGCAGCAGACCAGAGGCTTTAATTGGGAATGCCTGGTCTTGTCTGGTCCAGTGGCATCAAAAGGCCAGGGAAAAAAAAAACACCTATAACACAAGCCCACAGCACTGTTCATATCCAGTGCACATTGCATGATGTGTGATACAGATTCCATTTCATAATAGATATAAGAATACATTAATAGGGTAGTTCACTCAAAATGTAACTTTTTTTCTGTGGAGCATGAAAGCTGATTTTTAAAAATGTTTCTGCTGTTTTTGACAGAAATGATTAAAGAGGATGGAGCACAGAACAGCAGACTGACAGCAGCTAACAAAAGTGATAACAAGAGGACAACAGATGAGTAGCTTGATGAATGTTGAATGAAAGATGAAAAGATGCCGTGTGATCTGGGACTGACAGAATTGGAGAGGACAGATAGTGTGAGTGTGTTTCCACACGTGTGCGTTTGCATGTGAGTGTATATTCAGAGTCTCGGACAGACAGCAATTTTCGGTGACATTGATCTTACTGCCTTCCCCATTACCTTTCTTTTTCTTTTCTCCTTGCTTCCTCTTCGCACATTGAAATGCACCACACGCATTTGTGTCTCCCAACCAAGTGTTTTGACCAGGTGTTGATTCGTCACGCTTAGGTGTGCTGGGTAAATGTGGCACTGGAGGCAAGCGAGACAGGAGACAGAGCTCCTTCATAATGCTATAAAAATTAAAGAGTGCTGTTAGAGGGTCACAACCTTCCTTTTCCTTGAAATGTGACATACTGAATTTGCGGAAAGGTCCTGCTTAGTATTCAGTGTGTGTTTTTGTATATTGGGGGTTGGGCAGCAGCCAGTGGTCTCCATAAGGAAACTGGCTTTTATGAACATACTAAATAATGATGATCTGTAATGAAAATCTAAATTAAGGTTTCTGCTAAGGTTTAGGAAATTGAAAATATTACTGTGCATTCAGTTTTTACATACATGTAGGGGCTAAATGATCCCAGGACAGTAAAATATGTTGGACACCAGATGTTCCCCACAAACGCAGTAAACTGTCAAATGTAAAAATGAATGATTTAGGATTGGGGAGTAGAAAAAACATGAGCTCAGCATATAAGCTGGAAAGTCAATAGAAAGTCTTTGCCATGACAGATAAATGTGTGTGTGCTGGCAGAACGGATGAATGGACATAAAACATCGAAATTAAAACCTTACTGAATTTGTGGAAGAGCTAAATCTTTGTAGACGTCAGGAATTGTTTTTTGTGTGAGCGGGTGAGAACATTTTATCCTTGCTGGCTTGAATATCACTGTCTAGTCTACCTTCTGTGAGGACACAACATGTGCAACAACACCTGTCAGCATCCCAGCGGGCACGCAAGACCCCAGATCTACAGGTGAAGAAGCAGCCAAGACCTTTTTGTACATGGTGTTCTACACAAATGAGGTCACACCATTTGTGTAACTGCATAACTTTACAGACTCTGGCAGAATGCAAAATATTTGTTATCATTTAAGTAAATCACAACAAGACTGAGCTGGAAGAAGCTTCATACTAGTAAGTGTAAGATGAGTTTTGTCTGCCATCTAGTGGACTAGATAGGATAATGCTTTCAGTTTATCATGTCATTTGACATGTGTTTGACATTTATTGCTTAAAACTAATATTTATTTTTATTTTTTAATTAGGTCATCCAATAATGATTAGTTATCTTTTTCAATTTCAGTATTAAGTGTTCATTAGAGACTAACATTTGTTCCAATAGTGATCAGTAATATTCATTTAACCCATTTAATCCCAAATTTTTCCTAGAGATGACATATATGAATTTGTGTGGTATTTGTAAGGATATTAAACAATCAATGTCAATTTTTTATAAAAATAATTGAAAAGTCCATGAAAAAATGTGTTTCATCTCTGGTCACAATTGTGACCGGTGGTATAACACAGGGAGTCTAGGTGTATAGTGTAAATGCATTTACAAAATTAAAAATCTCCAGCCAGCAATTAGTTTAAAGACTGGTTTAACTTGTTGAAATTTGTTTTATTCCATTAACAAGAAGTAAACATTGTCTGGCTCAGTTTCAAAAATAACAAAATAGCAATCTTATGCAGCAGTTTAACACAAATATTCAAATGAAATGATGACAAAATGACAGATTATAAGAACATAGAGGAAATTATTATAAACTTCATTATAAATGGAAATAAATAGCGTAGTAATGAAAAAAATGTATATAAAAATTAAGGAATAAATATTGCAAAAATAATAAATAAACAAATGATGAAATATGAGCCTAAGGTAGGAAACATGTAACAATTGGCCTGGCACACTTCTCACAGGAAAATGTCGTGCGACCGTCACAGACACGACATCTGACAAACCTATTTCCTGCACAACAAAAAAAATACTTAGACTGTTATTTATCTTTTACATAGCTTTTATATAGCTATTTGCAGATGTTATGATTCAGAAAACATCTTTATATATGTAATCTGCTTGCCTGTGTTTATTGGCCAGTGAGCAACACCATCAAACCTGTGTATATCAGTCACAGCAGCCAACATTGAGGATGGCCTCCCATGACCTTTTGGTGCAGTACCAAATTTTTTTCAGGAGACTTTGGGCAACTACTCGCTGAAATCCAAGAAGATCGTAGTCACCATTCATGACATCTCTGCGGAAAAGCCAACTGTTGACCACAGCACTGTGAAGAGTCCATGCATAAATTGGCCACCACCACTTTTTTGATCTTATTGTGCTGTGATAACAGGACACCTGAAGATCATGTAGATCTACTCCTCCCATTTGCTGGTTGTAGGAGTGGATTATTTGAGGTTGCTGTAGGTAGTCATATGCCTTTCTTTCCTTGTTCCATCTCTTAACTGGTACCTCAGAGTAGACATCTTCCACATTGCTTGCAACAGTGACCACACTGTTATCTCTCCACCTCACCAGTAGCTTTTCTCCTTCAGACAGAACTTTGGTGGAGCCCCTCTGTAACTTCTGGAATTCACCCATTGGTTTGAATGGCACAGCAAACAACCTGTTTGCCGCAAGGTCCCAGTGCACCCATATCCTCGCTTTGTCATCTCATCAATCAGGGATAATGTGGTGAAGAGGTTGTCATGTGTGAAGTTGCATCCTCCTGGAACACCAGCTTGTTCAGCCAAACCCAGGACTACGCTGGGCCCTTGACCTAGCCCGGTCTATGGAAGAAGGGTATGCACTCCAGCATAAGGCTCCATGTGATTATGGCATCCATCCATGTAGTGGACAACACAAAGTGCAACAATGACCCCTTCTTTAAAGTGAGGCCAATCTTTCAGGAGCTTAATAGCTCATACAAAATTCTGCCATTCAGTAAGTGGCTGTCAGTTGATGAGAGCATGATTCCCTACTATGGGCACCACGGGTACAAACAGTTCATAAAGGGAAAACAATCCGCTATGGCTATAAGGTTTGGAGCCTGGCATCCTCAGGGGGTTACCTTTACCACATGGAGCCTTATGCTGGAGTGCACCCAATGGGTGAATTCCAGAAGTTACAGAGGGGCTCCACCGAAGTTCTGTCTGAAGGAGAAAAGCTACTGGTGAGGTGAAGAGACAACAGTGTGGTCACTGTTGCAAGCAATGTGGAAGATGTCTACTCTGAGGTACCAGTTAAGAGATGGAACAAGGAAAGAAAGGCATATGACTACCTACAGCAACCTCAAATAATCCACTCCTACAACCAGCAAATGGGAGGAGTAGATCTACATGATCTTCAGGTGTCCTGTTATCACAGCACAATAAGATCAAAAAAGTGGTGGTGGCCAATTTATGCATGGACTCTTCACAGTGCTGTGGTCAACAGTTGGCTTTTCCGCAGAGATGTCATGAATGGTGACTACGATCTTCTTGGATTTCAGCGAGTAGTTGCCCAAAGTCTCCTGAAAAAATTTGGTACTGCACCAAAAGGTCATGGGAGGCCATCCTCAATGTTGGCTGCTGTGACTGATATACACAGGTTTGATGGTGTTGCTCACTGGCCAATAAACACAGGCAAGCAGATTACATATATAAAGATGTTTTCTGAATCATAACATCTGCAAATAGCTATATAAAAGCTATGTAAAAGATAAATAACAGTCTAAGTATTTTTTTTGTTGTGCAGGAAATAGGTTTGTCAGATGTCGTGTCTGTGACGGTCGCACGACATTTTCCTGTGAGAAGTGTGCCAGGCCAATTGTTACATGTTTCCTACCTTAGGCTCATATTTCATCATTTGTTTATTTATTATTTTTGCAATATTTATTCCAATTTTTATATACATTTTTTTCATTACTACGCTATTTATTTCCATTTATAATGAAGTTTATAATAATTTCCTCTATGTTCTTATAATCTGTCATTTTGTCATCATTTCATTTGAATATTTGTGTTAAACTGCTGCATAAGATTGCTATTTTGTTATTTTTGAAACTGAGCCAGACAATGTTTACTTCTTGTTAATGGAATAAAACAAATTTCAACAAGTTAAACCAGTCTTTAAACTAATTGCTGGCTGGAGATTTTTAATTTTGTAAATGCATTTACACTATACACCTAGACTCCCTGTGTTATACCACCGGTCACAATTGTGACCGTCTTCACTTATCAGCAGTTTGACAACAGAAAAAAGCAATGTAATAATATAATTTTAATATGTATGTATAGATAACCCTTTCATGATGATGCATGCAAAAGATGTATTGGCTATTTAAAAATGAACTTAGAAAATGTACCTGTCATTTCTGAGCTTTGACATTATCCTTCCATTCAGAGGGCAGTACTAGGAAATGAATGTTTATGGTCACATGGCCAAACTACCCAATCATGTTAGACCTGCCCTGAACTCATTTAGACATCTTAAATTTTCATTATATATGAACATGTGCTTTATAATAAGAGTTGCTTTTTAATACTACAGAAAAATGTGCAAGCAAAAATTGTGGTCACAATTGTGACCGGTGGGATTAAATGGGTTAATTACTAGTACTTATTCATTCACAGCGCTGGGTAGTAATTGATTACATGTCATCTGGATTACATAATCAGATTCCAAAAATTAAGTACTTAGATTATATTACATTTTAAAATACTATCAGACTACAGTTTCTTTTTTATTGATTACATGATTACATTCAACTTATTTTCTCTTCTGGGTAATATTTAAGTATCTTCTGTAGCTTCTGAAGGGCAGTACTAAATAAACAACAACAAAAAAAAAACATTATATTTAGGCCCCTAGCTTTTAATGCATCGTTTTTCCTTCTGGAGCATCAGTGAGTGTTTTAACCTTCTGTAATAGTTGCATATGAGTCCCTCAGTTGTCCTTAGTGTGACAAATGGATCTCAAAATAATACACTTATTGTTGGAAAGGGTTTAAATACACAAAAATGCTGAAAAACCAAAGAATTTGTGGGACCTGAAGGATTTTTCTAAAGAAAAGCAGTCAGTTTAACTGTTCAGGACAATTAAGGGACTCA
This sequence comes from Labeo rohita, assembly GCF_022985175.1. Lineage (NCBI taxonomy): Eukaryota > Metazoa > Chordata > Actinopteri > Cypriniformes > Cyprinidae > Labeo > Labeo rohita. The sequence continues at coordinate 19,386,912 of NC_066876.1, read as the reverse complement.
TGAACAACTATCACTAAACAAAAAACACAGCTGTGGATCATTCAGGTAACAACACACTGTTAAGAATCTTTTGAATGGGGTCATTTTTATAAATATAACTATTATTTTAATTTGTGGACTATATGTAAACATCTTTTATGTGAAGTATCTTATTCAGGTCAGTACTAAATAAAAAAATAACATGCATTTTGTATGATCCCTCTTATTTTGGTAAAATAATTATTAAATTATTAAAATAATAATTATTAAATCATTTTGCAGATTCTGCAATGTGTATGTGAACTTTTGACCTCAGTTGTATTATTCACAAAATAGCAATAAATTATAATTATTAATTCAGTTAAAATCACAAAATGTTTATTAGTGTAATGTTTATTGCACTGCATGTTGTTAATAACAACAAATGGAATATATTTTCTTTCTCTTTGTATTATTATATCAATATGGTACACAATTATGTTATTTAAATCAATGTCATAAACAAGTCAGAGGGTTTGAAGGTTGCGAAATCTGTGGGGAAATCTTCAGATCCTCACACGGAATTCCAGAAATTCCAGATCGCGTAGGATTACTGACTGAATCTCGCCTTTGAAAATCCCCCCTCACAAAACAATGGAAAAGTTATTTTGTCACTATAATGTAATAGGGACTATAGCAGCAACAAAATGATTAGGCTATTTGTAGCTACCAGTCACTATTGTATTTCTAGTATTAAAAAAAAACATACTACTGGTAGCATAAGAATAAATACTGGTTAGTTTTAAGAAATGGTGAAAGCAGCTGTTAAAAAGAAACGACCTGCCTTAGCGATCATGGAAAAAACTATATTTCCCAGCAGTCTTAGCTGAACAGCGCCGTAAACGACACGCCCAGTCGCAAAGCTGAACGGTGACGTTTGCAAATCTGATGTTTGTGCTTTGTGGCTGTTTGCTGGAAACGCCACATACTCAAACAGCAAAACACAAGCTTAATTCAGAAGAAATGTCGACGTTAGGATACTAAAAAGAAAATCCGGGACGCTTGTTTCGGAATCACGCTTACTGGCTTCAAACCTGCTACCTGGCGGCCTGTTTTGAGAGGAAATCCCCGGACTGAACTGCGACTCCAGGCCGGTCTGAGAGGACATGCCACCGGAGAGAAAGCTGTTTGTAGCTCGCCTTTCTTCGCGTGTTTTACCGCTAAAACAAACGGCAAGTGCCTGAACTAAGACCAAAAGACTTATATAAGACATGAGACTGTCAAACTGACATGAAAATGTGTTAATTTAAATCGAGGAGGTGAAGGTTTTTGGAGTGTTAGCAGACGGTGCTGATAAACAGGTAGAATAGCTCAGGTGACACTGATAGAAACGCATAAGTGATTAATTATATATGAACAACTAAGAAACAAGAAGACCTGAGTAGGTAGATAGTAAAAAACAATGTTTTGTCAGTAAGGTCAACTACTTACCTTTCAGAAAAGTTACCTTTCACTAAAGCTTTAGTATTTAAAAGTGTTTTGTATACATACTGGAATATAAAATTATTTGTGTTATTTTCTAGGTAACACTATTATTTAAAGAAACAGTTTTTTTTGTCTTTTAAAGGAGGTTAAGATCTACTTATCTCACCACAAGTGTTGCAATCACCTGTAATACCAGTGTGTGGTAGCACTGTCATTTTCCACAATTTTCATCCTTGCAAAACCTCTGTTGATGAGGTAACACTGCTTGCATGTTGATGTCAGGGTTTCATCTCCTGGTTGTGTCCCTCAAATTTGACGTAAGCTGCTGATTTCTTAGGCTTGCCATTTCCGGAGCGCTTACAACTGAGGACTCAAATCGGTCAGGATGAACCGTTACCTGCCAGTGGCACGGCAGCACTTTTTGAGTGCACTTGCGAGCACGAGCGTGGTGGTCAAGTCCATATGTGCCACAGTGATCCTGCTGTACCTGCTCTCATGGGCTGCTAACACCCCTTACCTGCTCGGCATCACACCTGGCTTTCTTTTCCCACCAAACTTCTGGGTTTGGACGCTTCTGACCCATGCAGTGGTGGAGCAGCACATTGTGGGTGTGGCAGTGAACATTGCTACTGTAATGGTTGCCGGACGGCTTTTGGAGCCATTATGGGGAGCCCTGGAGCTGCTGATCTTCTTCGCCGTGGTAAACGTAGCGGCCGGTCTCCTATCTGGACTCTCTTATCTTCTCACCTACGCTGCGACCTTTGACCTGGACTACCTGTTTGCCGTGCGGGTGTATGGCGCACCCGCTTTTCTGGGGGGCGTGCTTGTAGCACTGAAGCAGACTGCGGGAGACACCACAGTGCTTCGAGTTCCTCAAGTACGCTTGAAAGCTGCTCCGGCGCTGGCTTTGCTAGCTATAGCCATCCTGCGGCTAGCGGGACTGCTGGACACTTTAGCTCCACTAGCAGCATGCGGGTACGGCGCTCTGTCCGGGTGGGTTTACCTGCGCTTCTACCAGAGGCACCCTAGGGGGCGTGGAGACATGTCGGACCACTTTGCCTTCGCCTCGTTCTTCCCAGAGGCGCTCCAGCCGGCCGTCGGCTTTGCAGCTGGGCTTGTGCATGCTGCCCTTGTGAAGATAAAAGTTTGTCGAAAGATGGTGAAGCGCTATGATGTCGGGGCTCCATCCTCCATCACCATCAGCCTGCCAGGCACAGACCCACAAGATGCAGAAAGGAGGAGGTAAATTGATTTAATTCAGAGCAGTACTCATAAGCAGATGTTTATTTTCATGTTATGGCTGATATGAACATTATATACTGTTTCTCCTAATTAGAAACTACAATTACTTGTTTTAAATGCTTCAAGAGAGTTTAGGAATCACACATTTTTAATGTACAGTATGAAAAATATGGCTAATTTTTTTATTCTACTTAATTTGGCTCATTAATATTATTTATATACAATTATAGTGTTTTCGAATACTTTGAATTAGTTTTTATTTTTATATTTTCAGTTTCCAAATAATTTAAAATGATACACAAACTGAAAATATAAAAATTAAAGCATGTAACAAAATGACTAAGACTTGAACTACAATTATTTTAGTTTGTTTTAGTAATTTTGGCACATGCTTTTGTCATTTTTATTATTTTTTTAAAGCATCTATTTAGCTTTGTCTTTGTAATACTTCAACACTATCATTTTTCTAAATTTACATTTTCATCTAATATTTACATTTTACAACTGAAGTTAGGATTCACACATTTTTAATGTACAGTATGAAAAATATGGCATTTTTTTTTATTTGACTTAGTTTGGCTCATTAATATTATTTATATACAATTATAGTGTTTTCTAATACTTTGAATTAGCTTTTATTTTGATATTTCCAAATAGTTTAAAATATGAAAACTGAAAATATAAAAATAAAAGCATGTGACAAAATTACTAAGACTTAAACTACAATTATTTTAATTAGTTTTTTCTAATTTTGGCACATGCTTTTGTCATTTTTATTATTTTTAATGCATCTATTTAGCTTTCATTTGTCACTTTAATACTTCAACACTATAATTTTTTCTAAATTTACATATTCATCTAATATTTACGTTTTACAACTGAGTTTAGGAATCACAATTTTTTTTAAATGTACAGCATGAAAAATATGGCCAATTTTTTATTCTACTAATTTTAACTCATTAGTATTATTTAAATACAATTACAGTGTTTACTAATATTATTAATTACTTTTTATATTTTCTAATTTCTAAATTTGCACTTTTCGTCTAATATTTACATTTTTATTTTATTTTCAATAATTTTAATAAATTTTAATAAAATATATTTTTAATAAATAATTTTAATTATTTTAATAAATTTAGTATATTTGAAATAAATCTCTAAATAAACATGACCGATATGGTACAACATTGCATCGCTAGAGCTAATAAAGGAAGTAGATTTGACATGGACCACGCTGATTGTTCTCAGTTTTGATGTATCTATATCTGTTTATCTGTTTATTGGCTGATAGCAGCAACAATAACATTTTCTTGTGTTTCCCCACAGGCAACTGGCATTGAAAGCTCTGAATGAGCGTCTGAAGCGTGTGGAAGACCAGTCGGCTTGGCCCAGCATGGAAGATGAGGAGGACGATGAAGATGAGGAGGTGCGAACAGACACTCCTCTCCTTTCGAGCCGAGAGACTTTGCCACCAGCACCCAGCTCCATACAAAATCCTACGGGACAACAGGAATCCAGCATCATAAGTTTTGAAGATGCTCCAACCCATTCCTAACACAAAAAAGACACATACCTTCTTTTTGTCCCGCAGAGTTCAGTTGACCCTTACAATCACAAACGCTACTGGAGACATCACATACACATTATCTTGGTAATGTTTTACATACACAAACAAGGAGTTGCCACTAAAAGAACACATTACCCAAACTAAATGACATCCGTACTCAGTTTTTCAGCTGTACAAAAACTCCTGGACTAGCCTGACACATAGCATCTGCAGTGCTCCAGTACTTCTGCTTTGTAAAAACAAGAATATCTTCTCTCCCTCTGGCCTCTTGTGTAAGGTTTTTGGGATGTATCCTTTCTGAATAAATGCTCTAATGGTTGATGGGATTCAGTTTTTAAATGTATGGCAGACTACAGATGTTTATGGGTTGCCTCTTTTTGTTTGGGGCTTTTTCTTTTCTTTTCTTTTTTTTCTTTTTTGGCCTTGTATCAGGAAGCAAGGCAAGATTCCTGATATTTATTGAGCAGAAGATGGGACTTTTTGCTGTTTTCTGATGTAACAGCATCAAAAGAATGTCTGGAACGTGAAGGACAGGATTGCTAAAGATGAAGAAGGTTTATGCAAAATGTGGGACTTTTCAAAGAATGCGTGATCTCTAATTTAAGGTTGTGTTGTCATTGATAAGGATGTGGCCCTTTGATTTTCTGTTTTCAGTCATGATGATTTCATAGGTGGAGGCATAGTGAGGAGAGAATCGGATACAGTCATTTCAAAGATATTTTTGTTCAGAATAGTTTGAAATGATAATAGCAATACAGAATCTGATTCTGTCCCCTGTTGTACCCTTTTCCTCATCTGTACTTTAATGATCTGTCTGTATGTGTTGGCTTTGATAAGAGTGTTGCACTCTAAATTGAGCTTGCATAATGGACCTGTTTTTATAAAACACAGATTGTCTACACAATGTGGCTTGAGTTTCATTTAATGCAGATACTTCTCTGAAGAAACCTGATTATGTTATGATTTTCGATTAGTGTTCCTGAGTTTTTCCACTGATATTTTTAACCTTTTTTTCCTTTACAGTTTTTTACTAGTAATTATTGATCTGTTTTCTTATGGTTCCTAGGTGTCAGCCTTGAGATGCTTCTCTCACAGTCTTATTTTCTGATTCAGGTTTTAGCCTAATTTTCTGATCTCTCTCCATCTGTAATAAAGACTGAATGAAGAGCGCACCTGTCCCAGAGGACCTTATTGATTCAAAACAATCGATCAGTGCTTTATTCACATTATTTGTTAATGTTTATGTCTCTGTGTGTTATACCATTCATTGGAGACTAGGATTTTTGTTTTTTGATAAGTCTGCATTGCTTCAGTCTTCAGTGTCACATGATACTTTTGTGCTGATTAATATTTTTGTGTAAACTGGTCTGTTTTTAAAGGATTCTTTGATGAATACAAAATTTAAAAAGAAACACTATAAATGATACTCCTAAAAAAAACAAGCCCAAATATGAAGTTATTTTGTGTGTTTATATACAGTTAAGAAGGATGAGAAGGATCATACAAAATGCATGGTATTTTTATTTAGTACTGACCTGAAGATATTTCATACGAAATATGTTTACATATAGTCCATATAGAAAATAGTAGTTGAATTTATAAAAATTAACCTATTCTTAATGCAGTGTTGTTACCTCAATGATCCATGGCTGTGTTTTTGTGGTTTATGAGTCCCCTGTTTGTCCTGAACAGTTAAACTACCTGCTGTTCCTCAGAAAAATCCCTCAGGTCCCACAAATCCTTTTTGTTTTTCCAGCATTTTTGTGTATTTGAACTCTTTCCAACAATGACTGATTTTGTGATTCATCTTTTCACACTGAGGACAGCTAAGGGACTCATATGCAACTATTACAAAAGGTTCAAACGCTCACTGGTGCTTCAGAAGGAAACATGATGCATTAAGAGCCGGGGTGAAAACTTTTGAATGGAATGAAGATGTGCACATTTTTCTTATTTTGCCTGAATATCATATTTTTATAATTTAGTACTGCCCTTCAGAAGCGACAGAAGATATTTGCATGTTTCCCAGACAAAAAGTTTTCAACCCGGGCTCTTAATGCATAATTTTCTTTCTGGAGCATCAGTGAGCATTTGAACCTTCTGTAATAGTTGCATGGGAGTCCCTCAGTTGTCTTCAGTGTGAAAAGATGGATCTCAAAATCATACAGTCATTGTTGGAAATTGTGTATGTACACCTTAAAATGACAGATTATTATTATAATTATTATTATTATTTTTTTTTAAACTTCTTGATTACAATACATTTCAGCCTTAATCATCTATCTTTTATTATTTCCAACAAAGGCTTTGCATGAGCTTTACTGTTTTACAACAATTAGAGGTGGGATGACTAGCCACAATATATCTAACACATCCTCCAAAACGATAATTCTGTAATTTACTCACCCTGAACCACTCAGCCGTATGACTTACTGCAGCACACAATAAAAATTTAGGCAAAAAGACAGTTACCATTCAATTTCATCATATCAAACAATGATGCGATAATAGTTTTGATTAGCATCTGTGTTCCACAGAAAGCCGTAAAGGCTTGAAACCACATGATGGTGAATAAATGTAAATATTTTTTTAACGGGTGGGTTTGTTTGTGGACTGAGTGTATTGTAATGAAACACAGCTGCCGATAGATGGCGCAACACACACATACTAACATCGTTTCCCCCGTTCAAGCTCATCTAGCTTGAGGAAGTCCTTCAATTTGATTACCTTCTGTTTCTAAACGCTGTTTCTTAATTGTAGCTTCCTAAAACAAGTCTGCTAAACATAATATTTGATGCTAATTGCATTTCGAGTGATATATTTTGATTTTTGGAGTTTCCAAAGAAACTTTAGCCTATTCAACGGTATGCTGATAAGGTTAGGTGTTGTTTTAGGCTGGAAAAAGTTGTACGTTGGTTAGATAATAGTCCCCTTTTGCTCCAGGAACGACACGCACAGTTTTAGTTTTTACTTCATATATAACACAAAACTGCCTTGTTACGGAGGAGGTTAGGGTGGTCCGTCTCTCATAATGACTCATTCATCCACCGCCAAATAAACTCTCTTCAGCGTGCTCGCGCAGGCGTGGCTCGAGCTCGTGCACGCAATCCCTTCCCCCTTCTGAATGCCCGCGCTGTGCGCGCGCTCGTCAACGGTTTATTGTATCGGACAGAAGAGACGACGGAGCTCCACCGTTGATATAAAACAAAACGGCTAGCCATCTAAACTGCAAGTAAGATTACTTTTTCTTTTAGGTCTCTGTGTTTGTACAGCTATTATAAACTTTATAAGATCAATCCGCCGCGGAATGGTTGTTTTAAAACTACTTTTTTGATATCGTGGAAAGCTAAGCGCTCAACGACTGACCATTTCGCCGCTTCCGCAAGCAACCGCCGGCCGGGAGTAGCGGCTCACCCTCAGCGTCCAGATATTTAAAACCGTTTAAAGATTTATCCAGGTATTTAGATATAGAAAATACCTTTTAAATGTGTGGGGAAAGCGGTAAAGTTTACACCCAAGTATTTGTTTGTGGATATTTTCGATGTTACCGGTACAGTTATATATGTGGTGGAAGCTGTTTGTCTTTGTTGATTTAAAGCGGAGAGCTAAAGCTCGACCCAGACGCTCGTATAATCTCAGATTTAGACGTAACTGGAGGATTAATGATTTCATTTACTTATAGCTGTTATTGTTCTTAAGTGATTTTCAATATTTATTTGAATTAATAAATTGGTAATCTAAAATAAGCACAGGATTCTTAAATCTTTGATATTATAATATGATTGGTGTATGTTTTTTAACCCCTGTGATTTATCTGCTTATTTAAAATCTGTAATGTCTAAGTTTATCTGACATAATTTTGGTATTGTTTTATTTGGTAGCACAAAGAACTTTATTCATTCTAGTCATTTACCATGGTTTGCTTTAGTTCAGTCTTAAGTGTAGTGTATTTATATAACATAGCATTAAACAGTATTGAGCTGTGTTCGAGTGAGATGTTTATGTAAATGATGTCACAATTTTTTTAATAGGAAACTACAGGCAGTCAGACATAATGACCTAAGCTTTTTTCTTTTTGCAATTAGCTATGATATAGTAACAGGCTTTCATTTTGATGCATGAAATTTTCCCAGTGACCGTTAGAAGTCATTGTGAGTAATGCTCCTATTAATATGGGTGTATAATCCCATACAGTGGTTTGAAACTCCCATTGGGCCTTATTTACATTTTCCATGACAGCATGAGTGGAGAACATTTCAGGGTAAATTTTCCATAAATTAGTGTGAATGGAGGTGTAAAGTGATTTTTACAGACTTTTTATAGAAAACGTTCTTGTTTCATGAATGAAGATTCATTGCGCCAACAGGTGCCATCCAGACTAATCTGTATAACTTTAAATAATTCACTAACCTTACTGTTGTCATGCATTTATCAGGAGGTCCCAGAAGTCATGTCCCCACATGCAACCCAGTAAAGTTTGACTTCCATGAGGATATGAGAATTAGTGTAGGAGGTTCTGATAAACATCTGATTCATCTTCAGATGTTGAGCTTCCTAGCTTGTTACCCAGGCTCTCAGCCTGCACAGCATTGCATAATGCATATTGTTTTTTGTTTTAAATAGTTGAAGTTGAGGTGAAAATCTCCCACATGGATGTACCTTATATATAGTGGGCCGTATGGAAGATAGAACCAGTAGTTGATCTTTAGTGCCGAGGCTTTGTCTCTTCTGCTGGTTTTCAGACTTTGATCTTTAGCTTTGCTGCTCTGTGTGTGTGTCGGTGTTTAATCTACTGTCCATCTGAGCCGCTCTCATCGCCACGGGCCTGTTCATCAATAATGTGGGCTCTGTTCTGTAGCTGCCAGCTTTATCTTGGCCACTGGGGTGCAGCTTGCACTTCAAAGACATCTGGCCCAGTTAACAGACACTTCCAGATCTGCCTCTATTTAAACGGCTGTCCTGGATCAGAAAATGAAGTGCCGTGTCTTGTTGATGCGATCGGATGGGTTGGTTCTGCGCTGGTCATGTTAAAATGACTCTGTTGAAGGCTTGTCGGATGTCACCGTTGGCTGTGATGAGTCAACTGAGGGCTCTGAAGTCACTGAACCCTGTGTGACTTTGATTACTGGGCCTGAGGGATGGGTTGGTGTGTATTTACAGTACTTTATAATGGTAGAGGACTACCATGAACAGTGCTGTTCATATTAGAGTTTGTATTGACATTGAAAAATGAAGCATTCCGACATTATTCTGGTTGCTGCTGTAAACATGACTGGCCGTGTAATACTGCAGTGTTTAACTGTATATGTATGTTCTTTATAGGTATGGCAGCGATTCGCAAGAAGCTGGTGATTGTAGGCGATGGAGCGTGCGGTAAAACCTGTTTGCTTATCGTGTTCAGTAAAGACCAGTTTCCTGAAGTCTACGTCCCCACGGTGTTTGAGAACTATGTCGCCGACATTGAGGTTGACAGCAAACAGGTGAGCAAAACACACTTGAGAAATAAAATGTGCATAACTATCATTCTTCCAGCTGTTTGTAATTGAGGCAATTTTCTGCTGATTAAAAAAAACACAATGGGTTGCATAATGCTCAAAGTGTGGTTCATTATTTGGTCAAATTATTGGCTATTGGAGGACCATGTGTCCACATGTAAACTCAAAACCCAATTTAATAGGCTAAATAAGTCTTGGAGCTCTTGGAAGTGGCTTTAATGTGAAAATATTGACCTGATTCACTTTCCTTATTTAGCTTAACATGCTGATAGCACCTCCATCTGTCCTTTTAGCAGTGCAAGTCCATTTTAATAGTTTGGGATGTTCTGAATGTGTGTTTGAGCTCTGTGTGTCTCTTTATTTAATAGGTGGAACTTGCCCTTTGGGATACCGCAGGACAGGAGGACTACGATAGGCTCCGTCCTCTTTCGTACCCAGACACTGATGTCATTCTTATGTGCTTCTCCATTGACAGTCCTGACAGTTTAGGTAAGGATCCTCTTTTTGGTCTATTGTTTTTGTGTAACTGTCTCTCCCGTTTTTTTTATGAAACTGACCTGTGGCCAGTGTTAGAACTCCAGAACTGAACTTTGATCTTTGACCTCTGTGTAGAGAATATTCCAGAGAAGTGGACACCTGAGGTGAAACACTTTTGTCCAAACGTTCCCATCATCCTCGTCGGCAACAAAAAGGACCTGCGGAATGATGAACACACACGGAGGGAGCTGACCAAGATGAAGCAGGTAAACATGTAAACAAAGTATTAGCACAGAATTTCGTCAGTTGGATGTTTTAAGAGAGTTTTTGTACTGACAGCATATTTTGTGTTGACTGTCCAATAGGAGCCTGTTAAAGCAGAGGAAGGGAGAGACATGGCCAATCGGATCGGAGCATTTGGTTATATGGAGTGCTCAGCCAAAACAAAAGATGGCGTTCGGGAGGTGTTTGAAATGGCCACTAGAGCGGCGCTGCAGGCACGTAGGGGAAAGAAGCCCAACAAATGCTGTCTGCTGTGAATGCTTGCCATTGGACTCTGTGCCTGTACTGGGGCTCAAAAAGAGTGTGTGAGGGGCGCACTCCTATTTACAAAGTCATACACCCCCCTCACATTCGCCAAATGCTTTTGGGAAAGATCCCAGAAAAAAAGCTTTTTGTCTCTTTTTCCCCTTTTGGTCTTATATTTTTAGTCTTGGAGATGTTTATCAGTATTTAAGAGAACTTGGACACATGGGACTTTTTTTGTTTTCGATGCTTTACCTGAATTTGTGGTATCATTCAAGCTTGCCCATCTGCCAAATGCTGTCATGTGACCCTGTGGGCTGATCGGAAAGGTGTGAACCTGTGAGCTGCCAATCAATACTTCAGCCCATTCCTCATATGCTGGGCTTTTTTCCTGCAACATGAAACAGGGCTGAATTTGATTGTTTCTGTATGTATAAATAATTTTAAGGTTTTCTTTTAGATCAGGGCAAGATTGGGATTTTAAAACAAAAGTACAAAATAGCTGTTTTAAAGCAAAAAAGGGGCATGGGGGGTGGGTGGGGTGGTTGATATGTATACATATTTGTACATATGAATGTGTGTATTTATGTACACACATTCAGGACTAAACCGTATTTGTAAACTAGACTTGGTAATCTTGTGTAATAAAAGATGTTCTATAAGGAGCAAACCTGTGCTTTTGTGTGAGTGTGTGTGTGAGTGTGAGTGTGTGAGAGAAAATGATCAGATTCATTTGTAAACCCTCAGAAACTAGCAGAATGTAAATGATTCTAACAGAAAAAAAGACCTTTTGTTTCCCCTCCCTTTTTGTAAGCAGTTCACCAAATCAGCACACTTCTGTTATTTACTCATTACAAACCTGCTGTTCATAAAGTGTGGACATTTTGAAGAATGTTTACACTTCTCTTTTTTTCATGAAATAAAAGCATATGTTAATTAAAGACATCAATGAACTCGGTGCACACTGACTGCCTATGCATTTCTGCTGAAATCTGACATACTATTTGTCCCAGCAAACTGTGGTAGTAGCAAACTATTTGTTATAATTCTAATAAATATCAATCACAAATTATTATATATCCACCTTATTCTTCAACGTGGAAGTAAGCCTATGGACTAGACCTTCCTTTCATTAGCCGCTATTGGCTTGTCAAGTGTGACGTCATGCATCACCGCTTCCGTGTCCAAATGCTCTATCAGTTGCCACGAGAAACAACAAACGGTGCTAATATACACTTACAATGTAATATAATACTACCAAAAAAATTATAACCCTCCCCTTTAACTGCATACCGAAATCCCAGATAGCCAGACAATGAAAAGTTGTCCCAGATAGCACACGTACTTCTGCAAGATGTTAAAGATCTCTTGATCTGAAAATCATCTGCTGTGTACAAATGTCTGGCAGACGTCTGTAAGATGTCAGTTTTACATGCATTCTAAATCATTAACATCTTAAAGACATCTAATAGACATCTATTTGACTGATCTGACAGGAAACGTCCAACAGACATACTGCAGATAAGCAAACAACATCTTGCAGATGTAAATCCAGATGTCAAATAGATGTCTCAGAGATGTACGTGTGCTATCTGGGATATAAATAAATAAATATAAAAATTATTTGTGTTTGGGACACCGTGTAGTGTATACCGTACGTTTGAAAACGTTTAGTTTAAATGATCAATATGAATAAACAATGCTAATAAATGGCCGTTGAGATAGTATTCTTAAGTAAAATAAATTGAATTGGACCGGAAATACCATTCATTGGACGCATTACTCATCACTTAACAAGCGAATAGAGAAATAAGGAGAAGAATAACAATGTGCAGTAAATGGTAAAACTTAAAACTGTTTGCACTACAAACCAGTGTGCATAATTAAGATAATACATGAAAAAATAATATGGTAAGACACACCAATTTGCATTTTCAAGCAGTTTTATACAGCTAAAATAACTAGACGAGGACCGGAAGCCAGACCAATAAATTTTACAAATGGCCCGCGCCCACACTTACGGGAAAAATAACGTGGGTAGTAAAAGTAGTTTAGTATGTTGTATTGAAATTATACATAACATTATAACAACCAAAGTGGATTGCAGCAATGTTTAGTCTTTGTCCTGTTGTGACACATCCTCGAGATGTCATTTTTCTGTTTAATTTACTCAGAATTTCCAAACATTGTGCTGTACAGGATGTTGCGGTGATCACAGAGTTTAATTGCAGAAGCAAACGTGAGTTGAGTTCATAGGTGTGTCAACTTCCAGATGGAAAGTTACCATAGAATTCATCATATTAGATTATACAATAGATTATTAGTGGGTGATGACATTTTGGTCCATTTCCCACACAAAGCAAATGTATGGCTTGAAATTTAACACAGAACTTGAACGGACTTCTTTTATGATTCATCATCATGGTCACATGCTACTATTGTATGTAACGAGTAATGGGAACATGTTTACTTTTTTTATTATTATTTTTGAGGAAGAAAGTCTTATTTTAAATGCCACGAAGATAAGCAAAATAAAGTTGCACAATTTATTCCCGTAAACGTATTTTGTCCAGAAAAAGTGGAGTAGACATATATGCTGTTTAATTAATCTTGACATCACCGAACAGTGTACACACGCAAACAATACTGAACTCAACTCAGTTCCTGGTGTAAAATCAGGAACCATTTTTACATTTCAGAATTTTAGCACCGTTTACACACCAACACAAAATGTGGACTGGTGACATTTCATCATAATCTGTTCATAGAATCTCTGGAAAATGAGCCTTAGGGTGTCATAACTTATAGACTTAATAGGTGACAATTCAGTTGCTCCACAGAGCTGGAATGAAAAAGTTTCAACAGAAGTGGAAATCCTGCTTTCATTTTGTCAGTGAACAGTATGTTCTGTTTTTACGCTGATGACTAAGCCTCTTCACTCCAGCTAATGCTGAGAGAGCTTTCTGATTCAAAACTTAGTGAAGAGGAGCTGGAATTATTTTGAGTTGCCACCCACTGGATAATCCTGGATTCAGAACAGCGTGATGAAATTCTCCAAACCATTTTACCAATATGGTTAATGACAGTCTAGTGGATAATTCTCGGATATTATGCAATACAACACAGCCTGCTTTTATTTAACTGAAGAAGAAAAAAAGCATGACTTGTTGAGGAAGGAAGGAAACAGTCATGTAGCCCCCACCCCCAGCGGGCAACACCCAGACCCGGGCTGGCTGAAAAACTCAACAACTTGCCACTTTCTGTCTTTCTTGTGAAAGACTGCGCCGTGACGCGGGACCGACAGAAAAAGGGCCGCCGCCCTTTCGCAATCTCCCTCTCTCTCTCTCTCTCTCTCTGTCTCACAGAGAGATTCAACCTTCCCCGCTACCGCTGCGTAAGTGCCGCGAGCCTGAGTGAAGCGCCGGGGTTTATATATGCGCCTATTTTTAGCCCCAGCGCGTGAAGCTATTTTTAACCAATATGAGCTCATCGCTTTCCTGCTCATCCAATCAGAGCACAGACGTGAGCACGTGTGTGGGCGGGAAGCACAGAAAGAGAGAGAGATGAGTAAACGGACAGCTGATGGAAACCGGGCTGGCAGTACGGGAGCGCGCAATGCCTAGCGCGTTCTCAAAGTCGTAAATTTGAAACTAAAACAAGATTTAAAAAAATAATACATTATTAAACCATACATTATTATATTACACAATTAACAATTACAATTATAAAAACACAACTCAGTAACAGTAATAAAATAACAACCCATTATTTTAAGAAGGCTTAGGTCATTCACCACATGCGCTATGCAGTTCCACAGTACCATGATATGTTCTAATAATGTTCTGTCGGTCTGTGCTAGCAAGTGCTGTTTCAATGCAGTGGTGTGCTGGGGAAACAGCATTAAAGGGGAATGCCAATAGGATAGAGAAAATGCTGAGGAAGGCAGGCTGAGACTAAAATGAAAGCACTAAAGGTGGGGACCAACAGGAAGATGCTGTCCAAACTCTGAAATAATCATGACCTCTCACATCCAGTGCAGTACAATACATCCTCACATCCGATACAGTAAAAGCACCTTGGCCTCTATCCACTATGTATGTGTGTATGCATGTATGTAAGCTATTTATTGTTTGTTTGCGTAATTATACTGTATGATGTTTACAACACCTGCACTGTAAATGACACTTTGAGTATTAATTAAAAAAAAAGAAAAGAAAAAGATAAACTTTTAAACTGTTCCACAGTTCAAATCTCAAAAACTACAATTATACAACATCGACACCTGGTGGCCAGTCACCATAATTCTACTTCTAATTTCCATTCTATAATCGATATAGAACTGTAATAAAAACTGTAATGCTCATAACTTTTGATAATTAATTAAATATATTCATTTACACTGAATATTCATTGTTATTCTCATTTAGCCTAAATTACAGACATTGCTCAATGTATTGTAACGCTGCCTCTTTTCCTGAATTCTTACGCTACGAAAAAAACACAAAACTATTCCATAATCTTTTGGACGTGTGCTATAATACCGCAGTTCTTTGAAATACCTTGACGATACTTCCATGAATGGTAATCATTCATCACTATGGACGGAAGCATGGGAAGAAAAGAAAGTGCACATCTCCTCAGAAGAATAAGAAACAGGTAAGACACACGGGTAAGAACTTGGTATCTTGGTAGATATTAGCTAACATAATTTAGTTGGCTCAATAGAAAAAAATTACCTGGATGCAGATGAATAGGCCTATATACAGTCAAACTAAAAATTATTCAGACACCAGATATAATTTCTGATATTTTTTTTACTACCCTGGTGAAAAAACCAGCATATGCTGGTTAGGTATGTTTTGGTGATGGTTCAAGCTGGTCCGTAGCTAGTTTTTGCAGGTTCTTTGCTGGTTGATGCTGGTCCTTGACCAGCAACATGACCAGCGTAAACCAGCAAAAACCAGCAAAGGACCAGTTTAAACCAGCATCAAAACATGCCTACCAGCATATGCTGTTTTTTTCACCAGGGTAGTGGGTGCAGGACACTATAGTTCATTTATATAAGTGAGGATAGCAAAACAAAGTAAGCTGTGACATATTTCCACAAAATCTTTATACAGTGCTACCACTAAAACTGATAAAAATTTGGTTCCATGTTTTTGTTTAATTGGTAATGCCACTTTTTTACACCAAAGACTGAACAAAATTCAGCATTGCTTGGTAATTGCTTAACAAAGTATTGATAGCTGTGTAAATATTGTCATACTAACAGTTGTTTGAATTTTTGGTTGATTGTAATCCATTACATACCTTTCTATCAAAGTTATCTGACATTATCAAGATGAATTTGTTCTGACACAGTTTAACTCTGAGATCTTATCAGATTTTACCATTTTCTAAACTATAGCTAATAAACTGTGCTAATGTGGGAAATGTTGAAGGTATCTGAATAATGTTTGGTTTGTCTGTAAAATTATATAGGGTAAAGTGGGGGAAAACGCCCCCCCCTTAAGGAGTGTGTAAGTTTTTTTCTGTAAAACAAAAGTTAGATGTGTTCAGAAAAGTTATCATAGTTTTAGTGACAATGACATAAATTATAAACCAAGTATGAAAAATGTCCAGACTTTTCATGTTAGATTTTTAACAAAAAAATAAATTTGTACCAAGGGGGCGTTTTACCCCACATGTGGGTGGGGTAAAATGTCCCCCAGTCTGACAAAGCAATTTGCTTTAAACATCTCAGCAAAATCAGAGTACAGGTAGTTTTATCTTAAATTTAAATATAAGAATATAATCAATAATTATGAATTACAAAATGCTAATGCTAACAGGCTAGCTAAATAGCTACCTAATGCTAATTTGAGGTAATTTTTAAATCAAAATCTGAATATTTGTATTCAATCAACTAGTTAGAATACATTTGATGGAAAAACAAAGGATTTTCAGAACAGAATAACTACAGTAATTGCCCATTGCCCCCCGGGGGCGTTTTACCTAATGTTTATCCCAAAATAAGATGAAATAAATATATATTTTTATTGTAACTATGGACTACATTGATAAAAGTGATGTAGATGTTTTTACCACGAAGCTTACACTGGTGATGTACCAGAGAGAGAACGGATTTCACAGGAAATTATCCAATTTTCAGCAGTAAAAAAAGTGTTTAAAGCTTGTTGTTTTGTAGAACATCACAGTTATGATATGAGAACAGTAGGGCCTATAGATGGGAGTATGTGTTATTTAATAAAAATATAATTATATATTCAGAATGACATAATTTCTTTCTCAAACATAGTCTTTACCCCAGCCAGGTGGGGTAAAAAGCCCCCAGGGAGCAATGGCCAATTACTGTAGTTACTGAACATCAAATTCTTTGTTTTTCCATCAAATGAATTCTAACTAGTTGGTTGAATAAAATTATTTGGCTTTTATATTTATTAATTACCTCATGTTAGCATCAGGTAGCTAGTTAGCTAACCAGTTATCATCAGCTAACAAAATGTTTTAAATAGGCTATTACAATTTTGTAATTCATAATTATTGATTATATTCTTTTTAATTTTAAGCTAAAATTGCCTGCACTCTGATTTTGCTGTAAATGTTTAAAGCAAATAGCTTTGTCAGACTGGGGGGCATTTTACCCCACCCATGGGGGCTTGTAGCATTTAATTTTTGTTAAAAAAAAACATGAAAACTCTGAACATGTTTCATTTTTTGTTTATAATTTATGTCATTGTCACTAAAACTATGATAACATTTCTGAACACATTTAACTTTTGTTTCACAGAAAAAAAAAAAATGACACAGTCCTTAAGGGGGGACGTTTTCCTCCACTCTACCCAATCTTACTGCTGAAAATTTGATAATTTACTGTGAAATCCATTTTCTCATCACCAATGTAAGCTTCATAGTGAATACTTCTGCATCACTCTTGTAAAATAATCTTGACTTCATGTAGTGGATATTTTGCGTTTTACCCTATGGGGGCGTTTTCCCCCACTCTACCCTATATGTTGTTGCTCTATTTGTGTGCATGTTAAAATAGAAGTAGGATCATTTAAACTCGAATATTTCATGTCTATGTATGTATTTATTTATGTATTAAGTAAGTAGACGTGAAATAAGCGGAATGAAGTACAGTTGATCAGTCATTATCACAAAATAAACCAATTCAGGATAATACAAGCCACATCTTTATAATTTGTACAGGGTTAAAATACTACTGTGGCGTCTAATTATTTGATAATTTTCTTAATTTCACTTCTTATAAAGAGAGGTTGTGTATTAAACAGCAATCCTCGTTTGTCGCTAGAGGGCGTCAAATCCACACAGTTGCATGTCTGATGATCGCAGGGATATTTTCATACAATGACAAACTATGATCCTTAAGTGTGTGTGTGTGCACATACTGGTATTCACTACGTTATGACTCCATAAGGATATTAATACCAGTACATTTTGACCTTGTGGGGACACATGAGGAAACAAGCTTATAAATCATACAGAATGAAGTATTCTGAAAATCTAAAATAGCAGAAAGTTTAGTGTAAGGTGTAAGTTTAAGTGTTGGGTTAGGGTAAGGGGATAGAAAATACAGTTCGTATAGTATAAAACCCATTATGCCTATGGAATGTCCCCTCAAAAAATGGAAACCAGTATGAGTGTGTGTGCATGCATGAGTCTGTGTTTGTGTGTGCTTATTTTCTTATTCTTTCGATCTTTTTGTTAATTGTTTATGTGACCTGATTCTACTACCAATTATGATGTTGGATTTAATTGGAGTGTGTTGAGTGTGTGTGTGTGTGTGCATAATCAAGACAGTGAGGGTGAGAGATGAAAAGAGAAAAAACCAACATGAGATTTCAACAGCCATTAAGCAAATGAATCCTAAGAGAGAGTCTCATTCAGCAGCTGTCTTATTCTTTAAAAAAAAAGATATACACAGAGAGGGAGGGAGGGAGAGATGGATAAAAAGAAGGAGAGAGCGAGAGAGGGGTGGGCACAATTGGGACAGTTCCCTCCTTCCCAGCAGGGGAGTGTTTCAAAGAAAGGAGTGAATGATAAGAGACGACTGAAAGGAAAGAGAGAGATCATAAAGAGTTAAAAGATGCAGAGAGATGCAGAGGGCAAGACAATAACAGAGTGAACGGAGCAGAAGAAGAGAAATTCAGCCGGCAATATTGTATACACAGAAGACAGACCAACAGAGGATTTTGCTGCAACACTGACCTGAGCAGGATTATATTACACTGCACACACACAAACACACACGTATGCAGAGGTGTGTGATGCTGACATCAGGTAGACACTATTTGTGTGTGTGATATTTCTGAGCAGAGCACGCAGAGAGAGAGAGAGAGAGTGTGTTTACTCTGTGCTAGAGTCGCATAGTGTGTGTCAGACAGCCATGAGGAGGATGCTGGCTCTCTTCTGCTTAGTTTTACTGGCGGCACCTTTAACGGACGCATGGAGACCATCACAACCACGACTGCACTTCCAACACTCAGGTGAGGCAACTGACTTTCAGTGGACTTTTCTGTTGAGATATTGGTGTTTTAATCATAACCTTTATGCATTTAACATTTGAATTCAGAAATTATTGTTTATTAAGACATTTTCCTCCCACAATGTAAATGATTTTGGGTTGTATTATTATTCTTATTATTTAAAAAAAATACAATATAATTTTAAATAATTTAGAAAACTTGATTCATTCAAAACATGCACTATGCAGAACCACATTACCATAATTATTTAATGTTCTGTTGGTCTGCATAGTTTATAGTGCAACACGCAGGTGAAACAAATGACTTTCCATTGACTTCTATAGAGGGTTTGCACTAACGTCACAATTTGGTCAGTTACCCGGATGCGTGGCCATACTGGCGATACTCGAATTTAAGCAACAGCATGGATTTCACAGTTAATGTGCTACTGAATATGTTGTTCTGCTAATTTATGTTGTCTAAACCACGGAGAAAAATGTGTGGAGGATGTTAAACCATAGAGAGAAGGACATAGTAAGCAGGAAAGGATGCAATATTTTGACAAACTAAAGTGGTAGAGATTCGTACGAGCAGTATTAATTCAGATATTAGCCTAGTATTTTACCTGCCTGACCAGAGATGATAAGAACAAAAGATTCTTGCCCTGGAAATCCTGGTTCAGTTTGGCCAACCACAAATGCCTTTTGTTCCTCAGATGTTTTTTTGCACTCTTCTCCTTGATTTGTTATAATTTTTGGCACTCTGTAGTACTCCAAATGTTTTTCCTGGTCCGACCGATTAGTACAGCCCAAATCATGACAATTGACCATTTTCAGTGGCAAAAATCAGCAAAATATGTGAGTTTTGTTCGGTTTATTCACATTATTTACATTCAGTGCAACTAATATGGCTGATTTAGTATGTTTATTAAGCTATTTTATGTTTATTAAGCTATATTTCCTGCAACAATGTAGATGATTTTAGGTTCTACTATCCTTGTGGACTCACAATCACACACATTTTCAGTCTTTCTTTGCTCCATGCACAAACACTCTCTCTTTTTAACCCAATTACCCTAATGCCATCTGTAATTAGCTGTGGTTCGACATCATGTGTGATATTGACAGAAACTGGTTATGTGTTTCTCCATGACCTAGAAAACCCTGCAGATACAGCCGTTGGTCCGTCACACCATTCTGCAAATCAGGAACAACTGAGAGTGAATGTGCGAAAAAACGTGTGTGTTATGTGTGAAATGTTTGTGTTTAGAAAGTTTGAGGGGTAATACATTTCTTAATTAATCCGTGTACATCTGTATGAATGTGTGTGTTGTGTTTACTTGGATCTCTTAATTACCCAATTAGCCTTTCATTCACAGAGACTCCCAAAGGGTAGAGCATAAGTGTGTGTTTGTGTAAGGGAACGGCTGGTGGTTGATTACTATCCAGCTCATTCTGGCTTGATTTCCCTGATGAGATGATAAATGACAGCTCTTGAGTAGCACACACAAACACACACATTGAGAATTTTGTGCTGCTAATACAAGTGAAATCATATATCCAGTCATTTGTTTGGCAGATCTATAAAATGCATTTTCCAGCTGGTCTGTTTTGATTGGTCACTTTGCAGTTGATTGGCCTTTGGTAGGTGTGATTGTAACTAATAAGAGCATCAATCAATTAGGCACTCTAAGCCCTGGTGAGTGTGTGTTTGAGTGCTATAATTATGATGTATACTCGTATTAAGCCCAGGTCATAGGTCATGACTGACAAAGAGTTGAGAAATTCCAGGACACAGCAGTGTGTGTTCGCCCAGTTTATTTTAGCTGTCATGTGTGTTTATGCATGAGCTCTGGGCCTTGGTTCCCCCTGTCGCAGACTTATAGACACACCTGTTAACATTTCTGCCACACACATATGAACATGCCAACTGGTGGATTAAGCAGTAATAGCTGGTAACTCAATTTGCACAGGAAGTGTGTATTTTGTTCATGTCTGCCAGTAGCACTATGGGAATAGTTGTGCCCAAGGAAACACACCCTAAAATACTTCCATCCACACTTGTGGTAGGAGAGGTGTGTGCTTATGAACAGACTTTTGAATCAAATTTCACAATTCACTTACGATTCACAAGCTCTCGATTTGATGCTCGTTTCGATTTAGTTCCAATTAATTCACAAGCTCTTGATTCAATTTTGATTCAGTTAAGTATTTCAGTATATTCAGTTAATGCTCATTTTGGTTATTTGTGAAAAGAATCTTTCTCTGTGAATGCTGTAGAATACTGTATACAGAAAAGTATTGTTATAATAGTATTAGCCATCTATATACTATTTTAGTATTTATCCATATTTTGAATTATTTTTATATTTTCAGTTTTTCTTCTAGCAATTTAGTTCCCTGCTAAAAAAAACTAAAACCAGCCTAAGCTGGTTGGCTGGTTTTAGCTGGTCATCCAGCCTGGTCTTAGCTGGTCAGCAGGCTGGTTTTAGAGGGGTTTCGGCCTCATTCTTAGCCGATCAGGCTGGGAGACCTGCTAAAACCAGCTACTTCCAGTTTAAACTGGAACTTAAAGTTGGCTGGTCTTAGCTGTTTTTTTTTTTTTTTTGTTTTTTTTTGTTTTTTTTCAGCAGGGAAAATGTGTCATTTTTATTAGCTTTTGGTTTTTATAGTTTTGGTTTATTAAACTTTCAGTTTTAATTTTAGTAATTTTAGTACTAGACTAATTTATTTTAATTATCCACCTTATATTTCCCATAAGAGCTGCGTGGTCATTTATAAATTTTGTATGTCTGGCTTCTGGTGTCATCTGCGTCCAGCTATTTTTAGCTCTACAAAAGCCTGTTTTGCTGCTTGATATTGCAAACTGGTGTGTCTAACCATATTATTTTAATGTATCATCTTAATTATGAACACAATGGTTTGTAGTGCAAACAGTTTTACCGTTTACTGCTAATAAACCGGAAGTCTCGCCCATAGGAATAAGGAATGCGTTGAGGAATAAGTTGGATACGAAAGGCTACATGTCAAATTTAAGAAGTAAATAAGTTAATCTAATAGTTTTATTTCAGCTTTATGTCAGTTAATGGAAAGTGATCGTTTTAGTTAGTTAACAACAACACTGCAAGACAGTGTTTAAGATTGATTCAAACAAGTACCTGGTAATAATTCATTAAAAGAACCGACTCAAAAGAGTCATATTGTTCGTGTTCATGAATCGAACTGCACTAATTTCGGTTTAAGCTGGTCCTTTGCTGGTTTTTGCTGGTCATGTTGCTGGTGAAGGACCAGCATGAACCAGCAAAGGACCAGCATAAAACAGCAAAGGACCAGCTTAAACCAGCATCAAAACCTACCTAACCAGCATCCCAGCATCAAAACATACCTACCAGCATATGCTGGGTTTTTCACCAGGGCAGTCTGCGATTTCGCAATCAGTTTTTTTTTTATCACACTGAATACAGACCGGAAACTCACATTCACAACTCAGGTAACCTTAAATTTTATTTTTTTTTCAGAAAACATTCACTGACACCTACAGGACAGTTAGTGCTGTGACGTTACACTGCCACGCAGACACTGAAATAGGCATAAAGTAAAGGATCACTCTTGGGGTTTTAATCGATATCGGTATTCGTAAAATGAAGATTGTGAATAGTCGTAAAAGCAATATTTGTACCATTTTGAACCTATGCGTTGTTGCTAGGGTGTGTATATGTACAGCTAATGTTTCTTAGCTGTATCACACGCCACATATTTGCACTAATCGAGTAATTCCCCTTCAGTGTCTCTCATGACTGAGGTAATCTAATGTTCAGATACACACTCACAGCTTGTGTGTGGTTAAATATACAGCACTAGGTCTGTATGTGGCTAAATATACCTTCAGCTGGTCATTGAATGATGGACAGAAGGGTTTGTGGCTCACTTTGCTCTCGTGTGTGTGTAAGAAGAAAAAATGACAGTTGTATTTAGTTGTACTAATTGTGTAAGACCATCAGAATCTCTCACTGTTTGTCTTATTTAGTTTATGGCTAAAAAGGTCATGAGTCAAACTGATTACAGTCTGGGGCTACCAGATTCTAGACCACCTAGTCATGAAAACTCCCTCACTTCCTGTTAAACACACTCCAGACAGGTGGGATACCAGCCCATAATCCGTTTGAGTGATTTTAGCACACACTCACACATACACACCCTAGTTGCCACAGCAACTGCCCCCAAAAAAGGGAGCAATGGTGTCACTTAGAAAAAGCCAGGAATGTGTGTGTGACGTTTCAGGCTGTGACAGATTGTGTGCATGTCCCTCGTGACAGCTGAAATTGTTTAGTGTGTGTGGGTGAGTAAGAGAATATTTTAAAGGAGTGATAAACGCGCAACCTATAGAACAACCAACATGATATGTGTGCATTTTTGATAATGTGTGACTGGATTTTTGGTGTATTACAATACTATCTGCTGCACTTTCGCTGTAATTAATTCATTTACTATGAATCTCAGTGCATGTTCTCAATCCTTTTGGCTATTCGATTCATCTCATGCGTTATTTTATCTCTCTGTCTGTCTCATCAGCTGTTCACATTTTTGAACAGGTTATTCTGCCCAAAGGTGAGTCTGTCTGGTCCACATACGAGTTTATATGAGTTCATTGTGTTTAGGAAAAGTACAGAATACAATGTTACTCTGGCGGACAGCGTTAAATGTATTTAAAGAAGTAGTTCACTCACATAAATAAACTTTCTATCATAATTTACTCACCCTCATGTTGTTCCAAACCTGTGGCTTGGCTTTCTACTGGTTGCTTCTGGAGTTTTAAGGTTTTACAAAGGGTTCAAAAGTGAAAGAGTGCATCTGAATGATGCACTATATTTCAAGTCATATGATAGCGCTGTGCGAGACAGAGATGTAAAATTCAAGTCTTTATTTACTGATAGTCTTCCATGAAACTGCATCATTGAGCCAATGAGTTTTCAATTATTTCTGCTGAATAACGAATAATTCTACTGAATTGAAATTCAGCCTGTTCCTCAAACATAGCTATCATATGACTTCATAAGACTTGGGATATATATCACGAGTTGCAGACCATTTTGTGATATGCTAATTTTTGTCATTTTAGATCTTAAAAGCCTCATTCATTGTAATTATATTGGAAAAACTGAAAAAATATTCTTTAGAAATGCTAGGAAGAACTTTTTTTTTTTCCTTTTCCATAAAAACAATAAAGCTGAATTGGATTTTCTTTATTGGTCTGTCAGAAATAAAGGATTCATGATGGAAAACAGCAATGCCGCATATATGCAGAACTCAGCCTGGAGGGTCTTTACTCATAACAGAAATGTATGAAATAATGTATTCACTTTCTCTCTCCCTCTTAGAGCTGGTGCGGAGCGGCAGGCTTATGTCTCTTTCTGTGCCTGCTGGGGATCTGAACTCTCTGCTGCCGGATGAAGATGGTCGTCGTCTTTACATCGGTATGAAAGACCATCTGCTGTCCACCAGCCTGGATGATATTACTCAAACCCCCCGCAAGGTATGTACACACCCAATCACACATGCTCACATATATTCACCCAAAAATTAAAATTCACAATATGTTAATGCTGCTCTTTTGCATACAATGAAAGCAAATGTTGGCCATGAGCTGTCAAGCTCAGAAAATGTCAAAAATCACCATAAACAACTTGTTTTTCACCCAAAACTATTATATCGCAATTATGGGCCTATGATTTCTATGAGCTAGACAGTCCCTGGTCACCATTCACTGTCATTGTCTGGAAGAAAGCAACTTGAAGGTAGTAGATAACAAGAACTTTATAGAGATTATTTTAGTCTAGGTTCCAGGCTAAAAAAAAATTTCCCATTCATATTGAAATTGAAAAACACAATTTATGTGTGATTGGTTTTAAGATAAACTTGTTTTATGAATAGGCCTTTGAGTGTAAGAGTGTGTGTGTGTGTGAGAGCCCATCCCTGGTTGTCTACATAACTTAGTGTGTATTCATAATGATTTCATCTGAGTAATACCAGGGTGGCATTCAACTGTAATTCCTCACATGATACATGATATAATCAGCATATGCAACAACATTTAATATGACTAAAAGGAGAACTTATGTACACTTGTGAACCACATTGGATTCATATCTGTCTGCGTGTGGGCTGTATTTCAGATATATTGGCCTGCAAGTTCAGATCAGATCCAGAACTGTATCATGGCTGGAAAAAACCTGCAGGTAAAACATGATTTTATGAAATGCGGCCTATTTAGACAGCTTTTCTTGAACTGCTTAAAGGAGAAGTTTACTTCCAGAAGAGAAATGTACAGATAATTTACTCACCCTCTTGTCATCCAAGATGTTCATGTCTTTCTTTTGTTTTTTGAAGATTTCTCTCCATATAATGGATTTCTATGGTGCCCACGAGTTTGAACTTCCAAAATGCAGTTTAAATGCAACTTCAAAAGGCTCTAAATGATCCCAGATGAGGAAGAAGGGTCTGATCTAGTAAATCAATCGGTTATTTTCTAAAAAGAAATTACAATTTATATTCTTTTTAACTTCAAATGCTCATCTTGCTCATCAAACTCAGGGGCACCATAGAAGTCCATTATATGGAGAGAAATCCTCAAAAAACATGATTTTTTAACGACTGAAGAAAGAAAGACATGAATATCTTGGATGACAAGGGGGTGAGTAAATTATCTGTACATTTTTCTTCTGTAAGTAAACTCCTTTAATCACAAACCAAATCAATTTAGTCCTCACTCTGCTAGTTTCCTTTTTACATCACAGACGGACTGTGCTAACTTCCTGCGTGTGTTAGAGCTGTATAACCAAACACATCTTTACGCCTGTGGGACAGGAGCGTTCAACCCTCGCTGTGCCTTCATCCCCACCAAACTCTTCCTCAGGGTAAAGGACTACATTTCCCAGCATGCACCCCTCTCACATAAACTCTTCCTTTTGTGTTTGTGTACTTATAGTATGCTGTGCATTTCGTCATGTAGTGTGTGTCCTCAGGTGATAGAACAGGAAATGTCAGATTCAGGAATTTTGTGACGATTATGTTTATAATAAATAAATTTCTAATAAAATAAAAAATAATCAAATAATGAAAAGTGCTTCTCATACATATCTAAACAAATAAAGAAATCAAAACATTAAAAATATTCTTAATTATTAAAATTACACTAAAAAAGGGTTTATTCTATCCAAACAGAATAAAATTAAATAGTATTTTAAAAAATTTACAAAGTTAGATTTTTAATGAAAATAAACGTATAATGAAAAGAAAACAAATATTTTATTGTAATTACAGATGTGACCCTGGACCATAAAACCATTCATAAGGGTCAGTTTTTTCAAATTGAGAAAATACATAACAACATAATATATAAGCTTTTATGAATAAATAAGCTTTCCATTAATGTATTGTTTGTTAGGATAGGACAATATTTGGTCGAGATACAACTGTTTAAAAATCTGAAATCTGAGGGTGCAAAAAAATCTAAATATTGAGAAAACTGCCTTTAAAGTTGTCCAAATGAAGTTCTTAGCAATGCATATTACTAATCAAAAATTAAGTTTTAATATATTTATGGTAGGAAATTTACAAAATATCTTCATGGAACAAGATATTTACTTATTATCGTAATGATTTTTGGCATAAAAGAAAAATCTGTAATTTTGACCCATACAATGTATTATATTTCAGGCCGAGGAACAAATGCTGCAGTATGAAGATACTGAATCAGGGAAGGGAAAATGTCCTTATGACCCTCACCAGAGAACAGCTACCGCCATCATAGGTAAGACAGCATGTTTATAGTTTGTGTGTAGTTTATCTGTTTACCAGAGTAACTCTGATCTCAATCTTTGTGCTTGTTTGTTCAGACGGAGAGCTGTACGCTGGCATTTCGTCTGACTTTCTAAGTCATGATACTGCTTTTATTCGGAGTCTGGGGGAGCGACATGTGATTCGCACCGAACAATATGACTCTACATGGCTGCAAGGTGATATATGTGCATGCACAACCACACATACACCTCAGCTAGCACTGACGCTTACACTCACACTTACAAAAATACACGCACACCAGGTTGTTCACAGCAATTAAGGATGCGCTGTGCTCTAGCAGTTAAACAAAAAAAGTTGTTTACACAATAACAGATGTGTTAGTTAGCTGTATTTTCGTCTCTCGCTCTCTGTCCAGGCGCTGATTTTGTACACGTTGCAGCGATGTCAGAGAGTGATAATGAGGAGGATGATAAGGTCTACGTGTTCTTCACTGAGCGCGCTCAGGAGGTGGAAGGTGCTGCTGGGAAGGTCCTCTATTCTAGAGTCGCCCGCGTCTGCAAGGTATCTTCATAGTGTGTTCCTACGTGCCTAACCGCACTTGTGTGGCTCTTGTACCTGTATGCCCGCCTTAATCTGATAGGATGTGCTGGGTGATATGTCTCTGAATGTTCCTCAGGTGGATTTCTGTCATGGTCATGTGAAATTATAATAGAATTATATAAGAAATACTTAATTTTTTAATTAAAATAATAATAATAATAATAATAAAGGGTTACATACAGATCTAAACAGAAATAAAATATAAATCTTATATTAGTAAAATGTACCAAATCTTTATTACAGTAAAAAGTGTTACATACAAATATAAACCAAAATAAAACAACACATTACTTTATTAAGTAATTAAAGTAAGCTTAATTTTTAGCGAAATAAAAGGTTTTCCAAACAGAAGATCCAAATCATTATTTTCTTTACATTTCTGTATGGTAGATTTCTGTTATTCTGATATTGCGAAAAAAATTTATAAACTTACTGTACTGTAGTAGTACCATGGTCAAGTGATGGAATCAGATGGTAGTGCCTTGGTACTTTCATATATGTAATTGAAAATAAATTATGACCATATTTATGTACCAGGTTATTTACATCTACATCACAAAACATGCCCAAAAGCACAGTATTAACCTGGTACATGTCTAAAAATAATGGTATTAGCATGGTATATTTCCAAAAACATGGTATTAGCAGAGCAGATGTCCAAAATATATAGTATTAACATGCAATACAATAAGATTTTTAATGTTTTTTTTTAAAAAAAGTCTCTTCTGCTCACCAAGACTGCATTTATTTGATCCAAAAATACAGCAAAAGCAGTAATATTGTGAAATATTTTTGCTATTTAAAATAACTGCTTTCTATTTGAATATATTTTCAAATGTAATTTATTCCTGTGATCAAAGCTAAATTTTCAGCATCATTACTCCAGTCTTCAGTGTCACATGATCCGTCAGAAATCATACTAATATGCTGATTTGCTGTTTAAAAAACATTTATTATTATTATTATTATTATCAATATTTAAAACAGTTGAGGACATATTTTCAGGATTCTCTGAAGAATAGAAAGATCTAAAGATCAGCATTTGTCTGAAGTAAATGCTTTTGTAACATTCTGCTCTTCTGAGCTTTCTGTTCATCGAAGAAACCTGAAAAAATTCTTCTCAAAAAATTCTTATGTTTTTAACATAATAATAAATGTTTTTTGAGCAGCAAATCAGAATATTAGAATGATTTCTGAAGGCTCATGTGACTGGAGTAATGATGCTAAAAATACAGCTTTGAAATCACAGGAATAAATTACATTTTAAAATGCATTCAAAAAGAAAACTGTTATTTTAAATAGTAAAATATATATTTTTTTTTCTTGCTGTGCTTTGGATCAAATAAATGCAGGCTTGGTAAGGAGACGACACTTCTTTAAAAAAAAAAAAAAAACATAAAGAATATTACTGTTCAAAAACTTTGGTAGTGTAAACAATAGTCAACATTTGAAGTGGATCAAAACTTTTCAGCAAAGCTGTCCTAAAACTAAAACAATACTGTTGACTACTGTATATATATATATATATATATATCTCATCTTAGAATAAAACTGATATTGATATATAACTATGAACTGATATATAACTGATACTATATCAGTGTGTTTATCTTTTTTTCTCTCTTTTTCAGAATGATATTGGTGGTCAGCGTAGTTTGGTTAATAAATGGAGCACCTTTCAGAAAGCTCGTATTGTTTGCTCAGTACCAGGACCTGACGGCATACACACACACTTTGACAAACTCCGTGAGTAATACACACACCTGCAGATGAATGCCACATATAAAAACATTTCACTCCCACTTGATTATTTCCTAATCAAAGTTTAAGCAAATCTCTCAAATTAAATAAGATTGTGAGATAACCTTGTATATTTTTTAGAATATAATTTATACTGTTGATACTGTGTGTGTGCGTGTGTCTCATGTCAAACTTCCTTGATTTATGGAACGAAGTTTATCAGTTGACACACACACACACACACCACACACAGACTCAGACAGAAACCGGTTTCTTATCAGTCAGTCTGTGTAAACAAAGTCCTCGAATAGAATAAACAATTCTTGAATCTTCGTTCTGACTGAAGTTTAACTGTAGTCTCTTACTTATATGTTATATCTACAAGATACACACATTACAATGCACACAGATTGAAATATTCAAGATGATAACATGTCCCCTAAACTATTCCACCCAAATAGAAATCAAGAATGGCTTTCATAACTGATTGCAACTTGATCAAATCTGCAAGCGGCTCTGAACAGAACTATTCATTGTCCAGCGGCATGGCAGTCTTTAGGCAGCTGAGTTTACGTAACTGTTACATGCATGTCCAGTTATGTTCACATGTTAGACACCTGTGAATGTGATTATTTCTTGGCCTAACAAAGTGTTTGGGACATGCAAAACTGCTTTGCTCTGATTGGTTTACACGTTAATGTTTACTTTTGACTGTAAAAATGTTCTGATGATTATATAATGTAAATATGCTGTAATGCTAATATGCGTCTCATCTTAACTGTGCTTTTGACGTATGCTCGTTATATATAAGTATTCTCTTCTCTGTCTTGTTTACATTGTGCTCCATGGCCCCTAAACCACCACATCTCCTATAATCTCCCCCTGTATCAGGGACCCTCATGTTGCCATAGTTATGATGGGCCAGACCACACCGCAGTCAGCGAATGATAATCAGGATTAGTTTATAGATTGTATAAAGAAACGTGCATAAACCGAGTCAGACATCGGGTTGAGAAGTACCAGGTTGCTGGAAGAGTAGAGTTAAAATTGTATGTTATTGTAAAATATGGAACAGATGAAGCATACGTCTGTAAAGAAAAAATTGACTGGCATGTGTTTTGTTATGCAAGATTGACAGTACTCCAGAATGCGTCACAGTCTGGTGTAAATAAGTTTAGATAATGTCTGTGTTTGTGTGTGTGAAGGTGATGCTGGTTTTGTAGCTCTAGTTTTGAAGCTGATCTGATCATTTGTATATAGATTTTAAAACCATAAAAATTTGTATATGGATTTTAAAACTATTTTAAAACCAAAACCAGACAGTATCTGGTGTGACCACCATTTGCCTCACGCAGTGCAACACATCTCCTTCGCATGGAGTTGATCAGGTTGTTGATTGTGGCCTGTGGAATGTTGATCCACTCCTCTTTAATGGCTGTGCAAAGTTACTGGATATTGACAGAAACCGGAACATGTTGTCGTATGCGCCAATCCCAAACATGCTCAATGGGTGACGTGTCTGGTGAGTATGCTGGCCATGCAAGAACTGCAATGTTTTCAGCTTCCAGGAATTGTGTACAGATCCTTGCAACATGGGCCTGTGCATTATTATGCTGCAAAACGAGGTGATGGTCGTGGATGAATGGCACAAAAATGGGCCTCAGGATCTTGTCACGGTATCTCTGTGCATTCAAAATGTCATCAATAAAATGCATCTGTGTTCGTTGTCCGAAACATGCGCCTGCCCATACCATAACCCCACCGCCACCATGGGCCACTCGATCCACAACTTTGACATCAGCAAACCGCTCACCCACATGATGCCATACACGCTGTCTGCCATTTTAGCTGTGCTTTTGATGTATGGTTGTAATATATAAGTTTCCATCCATGGCGCTGCATTGCACCGCACTGCGCTTTCATAAGTTCTTTTCTAAAGAACTTAGTTTAGTACTCACATGCTGTGTGACAGCCGCTTTGTGCCGGATGTGTGCGCTCAGAAAACCGTATATCAGAAGTTTAAACTGATATGGCTTTAAAACGCATGATTTCAGCATCATAGACATGGTCATCAAAACTAAACAGATGTTTTTTGGCAGAGTATCTGAGGTGCGAGCAGTAAAGGCGCAGCTCTATTCTGGCAAAGGGGGCGAATTTGCATTTAAAGAGACATGCTACTCAAAATAGGCATTTTCAAAATATGATAAATCATAAGTTGAAACTTAACAGGCACATTCTGGGGACACCTGAGGTATTACATGTTGTAAAAAGGGGGCATAAAAGGTCTCCTTTAAAAACTTGCATACCAGTACAGGGGCCTAAGCAACATACACAGCATCGTTAATTGAGAGAAGATCCCTGTTAACTGCATACTCTTCTGACTAATGGTTGGAAGACTTTTAGAACAATAACACACAACTAATTCTTTAACAGGACAAATAAATCAACTGTAAACGGCTGTTAACAGAAGCCAGAGACGCTGAAGATGAACGCAAAGGGGTTGAGGGGTTTATATGAATATATCTTAGGGTTTAGATGCTATTGTCTTTTCATCTAACCTCCATATAATACATGTTAATGTAGTATTTAAAAATGCAGCGCTGCTTTGTTTACAGCAGCAATAAAGGAACCGCTGTATTACCACTGTTGCATAAGCGCCACCTGCTGTCAGAGAGTGAATTTGCATCTCATTCATTGCTGTCTTTGTTTCGTTCAGATATGTTTAATGTAGCATAATATCACAAAGATAAGGTCAGAACATT
Source organism: Labeo rohita (assembly GCF_022985175.1). NCBI lineage: Eukaryota > Metazoa > Chordata > Actinopteri > Cypriniformes > Cyprinidae > Labeo > Labeo rohita. Next base: position 19,354,770 of record NC_066876.1, on the reverse strand, counting down.
CAATTTTGAAATTATACAATCTAATTTCCATCAAAAAATACTTGTGCTACGTGCTTGTTTGGATTGTGATTAAAATGCAGTTCTGATTAATATAAAGGCACAGTGAGAGTGACCTAATTTTCTTGAATTCACCCTGAATGTTTTGCATTATTGATCCAGATGATGATAAATTTATCTTAAAATGAGTGCACAAGTTCATGTGCCATTTGTTTTGGTGGTCTGCTGAATGTTTTGAAGGCCGCCAGTATCTGTGTGTGTGCATTTTCACGTCTGCGGTGGCACCCCCATCCTGTTTCCACATAATCTACTGGCTAACTCGGGATGGGGATGAGGGAGGACAGCAGAGAGCAGGAGAGTCTGAGGTTAGGAGGGATAAGGATGGATAGGGGCAGGATAGAGAAGTGTCAACAAGTGCAGGGCAGACAAAACTATCTGCTCTCAAGGAGAACAAAAGCTTTTGTTGGATGAAATTGACACAACTATAGCATTCCCGCAAAAGTGAAAGAGCAAAAGAGCCAGAGAATAGGGGGGTCTGAAAGAGAAGGAGGAGGGGTGGGACAGAAATGTGGGATAGTAATGGGATTGAGTGGGAAAGAGGGAGTGTGAATGCTTAATTAAAGGGATTCTGTTTGTTTGTGTTTTAAATATCAGGGGAAAACTGAGCGTCTGTGTTTACGTGTGCGGTTTTAGCCCAGAGCGGTGTGTAATAAAGGCTTCAGCCATTTTATAGTACTGATCTAGTTTATGTTCTCAGTTTTTAACAGTTTACGAGAGTCAGTAAATCTACCTCATGTTTCAAAAGCGTGTCCACGGTAGCGTGAATGTTTAACACTGCGGTTTCCAACTGGTGGGTTGTGCCCCATGTCTTTTATTGTCGACAGGAGCTGTGTGTTTGATCAAACTCAACTGTATTTTTGATTGGGGTCAGTGTTTTTAAAGAAAGAAATTTCATTTGATCGAAAATACAGTACAAGATCTTTCAGAAATCATTCTAATATGCTGTTTTGGTGCTCAAGTAGCACTTCTTATTATCAATGTTAAAAACAATTATCAATGTTGAAAACAGTTGTGCTGTTCAATATTTTTTAAAACTGTGACACTTTTTTAGGATTCTTTTATAAACAAAGTTCAAAAGAACAGTGTTTATATGAAATAGAATTCTTTTTGACCTATTTAATGTGTCTAAATATCTAAATTAATTTCTTAATTAACACTGACCTCACACATAGGGCATATGAAGTTCATGGTCATTTACATGTTACATTTCTGTTTACTTTTATAATTATTTTGTTGTTGTTGTTGTTGTTTTGGGTCGTCATTTATTGTCCAATGTAAAATTTGAGTCCTAAGCAAAACCAGTTGAGAACCACCATCTTCTTAACGTCTGTGTGTTTGATTTGATAAGGCGCTTGATCATATCTGACATGGCTGGAATGCGAGAATGCAGAAATGAACTAGCGTACCCCCAACAGCACACAAGTTTATTGTGAAGATATAGGTGTGTGTGTGTGTGTGTGTGTGTGTGTGTGTGAGTGTGTGTTGTGTAACCACAGAAATGCTGCATTACACACGTTTGTTTGTATGAGAAAGAGAGTGTGACCAGGTAAATATTCTTTTCATGAGTTTATACAGCCTTGAGAGCAAAACAGAGACCACACACACAATGCACATTAGCATTGACTGGAGCACACATAAAGCATGTTTTATATTCGAAACCTGTTTTCTGTTTTTCTGTAGAGGATATTTTCATTCAGCATGGAAAGGACAAAAAGAATCCCCTCATCTATGGGCTCTTCACCACTACCAGGTGAGTATTACAAAATGAAACATTGGAGACTAAAATCTCTGCTAAGAGCAGATATAAAAAAAATATATATTTCATCATTTACAAACTCGTATGACTTTCTTTACAAAAACACAAGAAGAAATGTTTAGCTTCAGTTTTTCATAAAATTAAATAAATAAATAAACTAAATGGTGGCTAGGGACAGTCAAGCTCCAAAAATGACAAAAAACACCATTAATTAAGTCCCTATGACTTATGTGCAATATTAATTATTTGAAAGATTTGTCTGAGAAGAAGGAAAGAAGTTTAAGCTGTAATGCTTTGATAAATTTGAATAATAAATTTAGAAGCTTTCAAATTAAAAAAAAAGTTTTCAAAATAGCTTTGAAATATTTTTTTGTAAGAAAGAGTAACAGCTAATCAGCATATGAGAATGATTTCTTAAGGATCATATGACACTGAAGACTGGAGTAATGTTAACATTTTTACAATGAAAAATAAATAAATAAAATTATATATATATAATCAAAATGACGGACAATGTTGAAGTCTAGTGCAACCTCTGAGATATATATATATATATATATATAGGACAGGGTCGTAAAAATTTCGTCATAATCTGTTATTACCCGTCATTTTATATTTCATATTTTAATTATAATAACAAATTTAATTGCTTTTATTTTGTTTACATTTTTGTTTAATCATGAACCTACAGCACGACAGTGCAGTGTTTGAAAACAACAAAATACGCTAGGGCTGGTTAAAAAAAAATCGATTTCTCGATTCTCATTTTAATGAACTAATATCGATTCTTAAATCATAATCAATCTCTTGGTCTATGCTGTTTTCAATTGATGAATGGACAGTACATAATGCGTCTTCCTTCCAATACATAGCAACAGACTATATGAAACAAAGTCTCAGATTTTAAATTCTGTCAATTTCCTTATGAAATTCAAGCAATAAATACCATTTTGGCATTCTTTAATGTTGCGTGATAGATCCTTGTAACTTCTGTTTACTCGCCTGTGCGTAATCATAGGAAAACATTTGTGATAGTTTCGTTTTTGTTCTGTATCCCCTGCTTTGCTGCCAGACTGGAGCACACTCGCCACAAACTGGACAGGGGTGGGATAGATCACCCTAAGTGTAATCTGTCAAAATGACGGACGGGCTTAAAGATTTTTCTGTCACTGATAAAAAAAATTCTGTCAATGACGGAGAATATTCGGTTAATGCGACCTCTGATATATATATAGATATATATATATATATATATATAGTAATGAAATTGTAATAATTGACTAAAATCATTAAAAAAATATTTTACAGACCCCAAAGTTTTGAACAGTCATGTATATTCAAATATGGATCATCTAAGCTTTTTGTTTGTTTCTGTTTTTGTGTTCTGTTCATTGGCTCACATGTGACTTGCAACCAATCACGAATTACTAAACTTGAATATGCCTATTTTAAGTATATATATATTATGATATTCAGTGATTAACAGAGGGACATTTTAGTCTGTTCTGGGCAACAGAGCTATTGTATGGCTTCAGGAGTCAAGTTCACTACTGTAATGGTACATTTATGATGCTGTTTTGTCGTTTTTGGAGCTTGACGGCCCCTGGTCTTTTTAATTTTAAAAAGAGCAACATGCACAGCATGACAACCCTGTGTGTGTGTGTGTGTGTGCACATGTGGTTAAGGGTGTGGATAAAATTGCAGTATCACTGAGTCATACTTTCCAGCTGCTGTAAGAAGACATTAATGATGCACCCATGATCTTTAAAACACATTAGAAGTTGAACCAATTTTACATCAGCCATCTCAAATAGCATATTCCTTCATCTTTCTTTATGAAAATGTGTGTGTGTGTGTGTGTGTGTCTGCCCAAGGTTTTGGAGAGGATTGCATAGGGTGGAGTGCACAATGAAGTATGGATTTAAAAAAAACTGTATGGAAAGAGTGACAGTGTTATTGCTCTCTGCTGAGCTGTTCCACCGAGTGTGTTAAATCTCTCAGAGACTTGTAAAGACTGTACCTTTCACAGCAGACCCAGATTCAATTCAGTTCAGATCAGATGACATTTTAACCCTCACTGAGGATTCGGTGCCTTACTGCCATCTGGTTTCATGGTCGAACTGAAGTGCCACTTTCATTTGTGCCACCAGAGCGTGGTTTTAATTGGATTTATGTCTGGTCAAAAACATGTTTGAGAACTGAATTAGATTAGTTCTGTTGCTCTGATATGTTGTGATTGATTCCCATACATTGCTAGCTGATGCTGTCTGCTATCTGTCTGTCTCTTTCTATGAATTATTAATTCATGTTTCTATTTTTGTGCTTTTTCCTTTCTCCACAGCAATGTCTTGAATGGATCCGCTGTGTGCGTTTACCGCATGCAGGACATTATTAGAGCTTTTAAAGGGAATTTCCTTCATAGGGAAGGTCAACAGTACAAGTGGACGGAGTATACAGGCAGAGTTCCCTATCCCAGACCTGGCACAGTGAGTGTTCAAATATAAGAAGTCAATTTTTATTTTTATGTTATAGTCAATATTAAAGTGGCAGTTCACCCAAAAATGAAAATTCTGTCTTTAATAACGGTTTGTCGTTCCAAACCTGTAAGACCCTTGTTCATCTTCGGAACGCAAATTAAGATATTTTTGATGAAATCCGAGAGCTTTCAAGCACGCAGCACTGAAACCTTGTTGTAATCTCCATGTTAAACTGAAATTTTCAGCTATTTTGGATTTTTTTAAAAACCTACTTTTGCAAACTAGTCCTAGGTTTTTCTGATCGGAACCAGACTAGTGCAGAGAGATTATCTGGAGAGTGAATATCAATAATTTTTTTTTTTAAAGAGTTGAACTTTCAACTGACGTTTGCAAAGCGACGCCAAAACGTTTGAATGGGGCAGGATCACATTTAGTAAGATACCTTTAACTCCTGAACGGAATGAGATATTTCTGCCAAACTCAGAACACTTATGTAAGAGTTCAATCTGAGGTCACAGGACAAAAATTGCAGAGCTTGGCCACTTGGTGATGCTATAAAGGGGGAATACATAAAAATGGCTATATCTGCGCAACCCATTGTCCTATCAGCATGAAAATCACTGTCCAAATTGCCACAAGTGTCTGTAAGGAAGGACATTTGCATATCTCAAAAAAACATGGCCGCCAGTGGACGATGAAGGTTTAGCACCTATAAGGCAAGGTTAATGGAGGCAGATCAGAATGAAACTCGGGGCCTATTTGACTTATGGCCTCATTTCAGACAGCTTTGTCTCTAGAACCACTGCTGTCAGTCAAACTGTTTGGTAAATGAGTGCAAACTAGTCTTAGGTTTTTCACTCAATCTGGAAAAAAAACACTGCAGTACGATTCTCTGGACTCTCTAGGTCAATTGTTAATAGGCCTTATCCTCAAAACCAGACAGCCAGAGCGTTACTGCAAATCCATGTGCCCGCTGTGCACCGTTTTCCTGATGGCACCAGGGTGGCGATTGCGTTGACGGCTTGAGCCTGTCATCGCTGCTTGCAGCTATATTAATTTTTATCTTCTTTGCGCACAAAAAGTATTTTTGTATCTTCATAAATTTATAGTTGAACTACTGATGTCACATGGACTATTTTAACTATGGACTATTTATGTCTTTACTACCTTTCTCGGCCTTGAACAATGTAATTGCATTGCTGTCTACGCAGGGTCAAAAAGCTCTCAGATTTAATAAAAAATATCTTAATTTGTGTTATGAAGATGAATGAAGGTCTTATGGGTTTGGAACGGCATGAGGGTTAGTAATTAATAACAGAATTTTCATTTTTGGGTGAACTATACCTTTGAAATTCTAATCTGTTTTGTCTAAATAAAATAAAAATACACACAAAAAAATTAAATCAGATAGGTGAACTTAGGCATTGCAGAAGTATAAAGTACAGTATAAAAAAGTGTATTTTAAAATGATGTAAATTAGTATTTTTGAACCGTAACACTGAACTTCCTGTCAATCTTCAGTGTCCCAGCAGCACATATGGAGGGTTCAAATCAACAAGAGAATATCCTGATGAAGTCATCTTCTTCAGCCGCACACATCCTTTAATGCAGGAAGTCGTTCATCCTCTTGGAGGTCATCCTTTGCTCATCAGAGTGGGCGTGCCTTATAAATTGACCCGCCTTCTTGTGGACAGAGTGGAGGCGGTGGATGGACAATATGATGTGCTGTTCATTGGCACAGGTGTGTACTACTAAAGTAAACTGTAGATTTACTGATTTTTTGACTGACATGTAAATATTGCATGTATTTTATGTGTTTATTCAGATTCTGGCCTTGTTCTGAAAGCGATTCACCTCCCTAAAGCCAACGGAGAGAATCAGGAGATCACTCTAGAACAGCTGCAGGTTTTTAAGGTAAAACTTTTGCCGCTTTAAAGGGAAAGTTCACCCAAAAATTCATTAAAAAATACAATTTGAATACTTTTTAATCTTGCCTTGCTCTGCCTGAACTCTGTGTATTCTGACTCAAGACAGTTAGAGTATGTCGAAAAACTCATTCATTCAAAATCATTTAAAAATCATCCTACATTGCTGCAGAAGTACCGACGCAGTCTTTGCAAAGTGAACATGCAAAGAAGATCAAACACCCTTAACAAAAAAGGTAAAACAGCGATATAAGACGATTTTGAAGTTGAGGGAGAACATGAGATGGGAGATTTTCGACATACCCTAACTGTCATGAACCGGAACAAAAACAGTCCAGGCAGAGTAAGACAAGACAAGCTTTTGACATTAAAAAGTATTTAAATTGTATTTTTTTTTATGAGAATAATTTACGATTGTACGCTAGATAAGACCCTTCTTTCTTGGCTGGTATCGTTTACAACCGCATTTGGGATCATTTGAAGCCACATCATATCAGTCCATTATATGGAGAAAACTGCTGAAATGTTTTCCTCAAAAAACATAACTCCTTACGACTGAAGAAAGAAAGACATGAACATCTTGGATGACAAGGGGGTGAGTACATTATATGTGAATCTTTGTTTTGAAGGTGGATTCTCCTTTAAGGTTGAAACACTGATGTCACATGGACTATTTTATCAGTGTCATTACTACTTTCTGGCCCTTGAATGCGGTAGTTTTGCGGGGTCATGAAGCCATGAAATTTAGATTTCATCAAAAATATCTTAAGATGAACGGAAGAAGGTCTTACGGGTTTGAAATGACTTGACAGTTTTCGTTTTGGGTGAACTATCCCTAACATTTCAGATTTATTTGGGATGACCTTTTGAACTGTAAACATTAACTGCTCGTCTCCTGTCGCTCAACAGAACAAGTCACCAATCACTGCCATGACGCTGTCCAAGAAAAAGGTAGCGTGTTTATTAATGGAAGCACACACATGCAAACATACATGAATATACATGTAAGATACACCGACACACTTTTATAAACCTTCCCATCTTGTCGCCATGGCAACGTGAGAGGGTGGAAGATATTTAATATGAAACTGTGATTTTTCACACTTTTTTTCCATGAAACACTCACTGAAACCTGAAGATATGGGATGGAAAGAGCTCTGTAATTCTGGAGCTCTCTTTTTGAGAATGTGGTTTAGATGTTTGTGTTTTTGGCTCCTCTTTCCTGCTTGCTGAAAAAAAAGCAATAAACAGGATCACAGCCCATATCATGTGTGTGTGTGTTGTCTCCAGCAGTGGCTGTTTGCTGGTTCAGCAGAGGGTGTGGTTCAACTTGGTCTGTTCCACTGCGATTTGTATGGCCAAGCCTGCGCTGAATGCTGTCTTGCTAGAGACCCATACTGCACCTGGGACGGCCACTCTTGCAGCCCTTACATGCCGAATGCACGCAGGTGACATATCTTAAACCTTTATGAGCTGCTTGTTTGATAGAACCCATTACATCATCAGTTTCCTTGTACACTGAAACCGGAAAGCGTTGGTGTTAGGGATATCTGAAATAAATCTGATCTTAAACATTCCTCCCTGTCTGCAGAAGAAACATTCGCCAGGTTAACGATGACGGCAACCCGCTGAACCAGTGTGTCAGACAGGGAGGTAAGAGAGACAATTGCTAAACATCCTGCTTTGTAACAACACTGTCATTTTTATGTTTATTTATATGTGTTTGTATGATTCCATTCATTGGACATTAAATCTAGGTGAAAACTGAAAGGTTAAATAAACTTTCACCATCTGAGCCCTTGGAAAAACACTTACAAATTTTACCCTTTAACTGTCAGCATCCCCTCTGTGGGACGCTTACGTTTACCATATTACCATATTATAAAAGATATTTTACCACTGTTTTGTGTTACAAATTATGTGGGAAAAGTAATAGATTAAGAGAAATTATATAGCAACTGAAAACTTAAAATCTCAAAATTCATCCTTTGAAAACCATTTAAAAATCAGACATTGCATTACCATGGAAATTGTACATCAAAATCATATTACAAAATGTTTTCGTTCATGAATTATAAAAATGTAACTTTGAATAGTGCATTTTCCTGTCTATGTTGAAGATAGGGAGTGACAGTTAAAGGGTTAATGTAAAGTGATTAATTCTTAAAAATGCAGTGCCCGTGCCGTAAAATGCCATGTGTATGTGCAGAATACATTTAATAAAAAATTTAATAATAAAAAAATAATAATTATAATATAAAAATATTACTAATAAATATATATATATTTTAATAAATTTTTAATTGATAAAAAAATCAATATTAATATTATGTGTGAAATGCCATGTGTAATTATTGTAATTAATTGTATGTAATTAATTTAAAAAAAACAAATACTACTGCTGCTGCTAATAATAATAATAATAATAATAATAATAATAATAATATGTGAGAAATGCCATGTGTATGTGCACAATAAATTAAACAAAAAGCAAAATAATAATAATAATAATAATAATTATTATTATTATTATTATTATTGTTATTATTATTATTATTATCATCAACATCATCATCATATAAAATAATAAATATTATTTATAATTTTATAACTGATAATAAAAATGTCCACATAGACCTACAAATAATACATAAAAAAATATATATGTAAAATAATAATAATAATATGTGAGAAATGCCATGTGCATTTCAACAAAAAGCAAAATAATAATAATAATTAATTTTATTATTATTATTATATAAAAAATAAATATAATTTATAATTTTATAATTGATATAATAGTAAATACTATTTATAATTTTATAATTGATAAGAAAAATAATAAAATAATATTATTTATAATTGTATAATTGATAAAAAAAGTAAAATATTAATATTATGTGTGAAATGCCGTGTGTATGTCCACATAGACCTACAAATACTTCATAATAAAAATAATAATAATATGTGAGAAATGCCATGTGCATGTACAATAAATTCAATACAAATCGAAATAATGATAATAATTATTATTATTATATAAAAAATAATTATAAAAATATTATTTATAATTTTAGAATTGATAATAAAAATAGTAATATTGTGTGTGAAATGCCTTGTATATGTCCACATAAACCTAATTGGCAAATAATTCATTAAAAAGTAATAATATGTGAGAAATTCCATGTGCACAGTAAAGCCAATAAAAATCAAAATAATAATAATAATAATATGCAAGAGATACCATGTGTATGTGCACAATAAATTCAATAAAAATAATTTAAAGATAATAATAACTATTATTATATAAAATAATAAGAAATATTTATATTTATAATTTTATAACTTATAATAAAAAATAATAAAATATTATTATGCATGAAATGCCATGTGTATGTCCACATAGACCTACAAATAATGAATGAAAAAATAAATAAATAATAATAATAACGATATGTGAGAAATGCCATGTGCACATAGGCCAACAATTAATTAACTGTAATAATAATAATAATAATAATAACAATAATAATAACATTATTATTATTATTATGTAAGTAATGCTGTGTGCATGTGCACGTAGTCCAACAATTAATTAAAATTGTAATAATAATTGTTGTTATTTATTATTATAAGATTATTCATTTAAAATGTAATTTAAAAGCCCTAATTCTTTCATTTAATTTAGTTCTTTATTTCATTGTACTTATTCTACTCAATGTTATTCAGCTGGTCTTCAGGTGGAGGCAGAGGAGAAGACACAAGTTGTTGCCGTGGGTAACAGCACCTACCTGGAGTGTCTACCTAAATCTCACCATGCCACAGTCACCTGGTTTAAAGACATAGGCGAAAACAGCTTGGAGCAACATAAGGTATACACACACTCATGCATGCACCCTAAAAACATGATCAAATATTAAGATAAATAAATCTGAATTCTGAACCTTCTGTCGTTCAGGTCACATCTGGGGAGCAGCTGGTTGTCATTGACAGGGGCATCCTCATTCCCCGGGCTGAGCTCAATCATGGCGGCGTTTACCATTGTCAACTAGAAGAGCATGGATTCCGCTGGACGGCCGTTACTGTTCGTTTAATTGTGTGGAGCTCCGCCTTGCACCCCACCCTTGTCACCGCCCAGCCATGGTACCAAGATGTGATGGCACTGATCAACCACAGCAAACTGGAGCGACACTGCAAAGAACTCAGTCAGCGTCACAACGACAAGGAATCAGGGAATCACAAACGTAACAAACAGAACAGAAAGAGAGCAGACCACCACAGGCACAGAGGAGGGGGAGAGAAGGAGAAAGGAAGGGGGCGGAAGAATCGAAGCCGAATGCAGGGTTCAGCACAGAGGCTGCCGAGGAGCGCATAAAAAACAATCACAGGTGTTTACAAAGCTGCTCAAAACAAAAGAATACAACAAAACATGCAATATACAGTATATACTCAGTACATTCATGTATACATCATATTAACAGACATTTGCTTTGTTCCAAAACCTAATGAGCTGCCTACATGCAACAGCATTTTCAAGCATCAAGCTCAAAAAATACATGCAAGATTCTTGCGAGAAAAAGGCAGAATTGCACGTTTTTATATCTCAGTTGAGACTTTTTTTCCCGTAATTGTGAGATATAAACTAACGATTCAGACTTTTTTCTTAGAATTGTGTGATATAAACTCACAGTTGCTGGAAATAAAGTCTGGTTTATTTAATGAGATTCTGCCTTTTTCACAATTCGCAAATGTTTTTTCTCAGAATTGTGATATAAGCTCGCAATTGCAAGTTCTAAAGTCAGAATTACATAATATAAACTCAAAATTTTGAGTTCTAAAGTCAGAATTGCGAGATATAAACTAACAATTGTGGGAAATAAAGTCAGATTCTGCCTTTTTCGCCATTCGCAATTCTAACTGTTTTTCTCGCAAAAGCGAGTTTATATCTCACAATTTTGACTTTTTTCTCAGGATTGTGATATAAACTCACAATTACAACTTATAAAGTCAGAATTACTTGATATAAACTCGCAATTATGAGTTATAAAGTCAGAATTGCGAGATATAAATAACAATTCTGACTTTTTTTCTCCGAATTGCGTGATATAAACTCACAGTTATGAGAAATATTCAGAATTGTGAGATTCTGCCTTATTCGCAATTCTGACGTTTTTTTTTGCAAATGCGAGTTTTTATCTCACAATTCAGACTTTTTTCTCAGAGTTGTGAGATATCAGCAATTGCGAGTTATAAAGTCCATTTTTTTATTTTTTTTTTAAGGTCTATTTTTGGTATTTTTTGCCTTTATTGTGATAGGACAGATCAGAATTGACAGGAAGTGAAGTGAGAGAGAGAGTGGGGGTGGGATCGGGAAAGGTCCTCGAGTCGGGATTCAAAACACAAGACGCCCTGAGCGCAATGGAACTGTACGTCGGCGCGCTGCCCACAAGGCTATCGGTGCCAACGTAAAGTCCAATTTTGAGGGGAAAAAGTCAAGTCAAGTCAAGTCACCTTTATTTATATACCGCCTTTAACAATACAGAATTGTGAAAAAAAGACTGATATGTTCTTAGAACTTCGAGTTTATATCTCACAATTTTCAATTGCGTGTTACAAAGTCAGAATTGCGTGTTTATGTATATAAACGCACAATTCTGAGAAAAAAAGTCACATCTGTGAGATAAAAAAAAAAAGTCTTTATTTCTTCAAACTGTGACAAAAGTATTAATTAGCACAAGTGTTTTTAAAATGGACAGTAATAAGAAATGTTATCTGAGCAGCAAATCAGCATATTAAAATGATTTCTGAAGGATCATGTGACACTGAAGACTAGCTGAAGGCTCAGCTTTGCCATCACGTGAAAAAATTACATTAATAAAATATTTAAATATTTATTTATTAATTTTACCATATTTCTTAGGTCGAATAATTGCAGCCTTAGTGAGCGTGAGACTTTTTTTTTTTTACCATTTTGTAACATTTTACCAAATATTTCATGTGTGCTATGAAATGCTAACTGAAAATTTAATTGACCCTTCGCATAGACCCTTTCTCCTTAGTTACTGTTGCTATGTCTGACAAGCCATGGTGCTCTTACTGCAAGTGTTGCCAATTCCGTGCTTTTACCGCACTGTTACCGTGGGTTGTTTTTCATGTCCGCGGGTTAAAGTGACCCCAGTAATGTGGTCAGAAAAAAAAAATGTGTCTTTTACCCAAACGTGACTGGGCTAGTACATGAATATTCATGTGTTGTCCAGAGCTGTAGAGTGTTTCAAATCTCTTCAGTGTTCAGTGACAAGTTAAATGCTGTCTGTGTAGGCACTGAGGCAGCTCAGTAGGTTTTGGAACAAAGCTAATATCTGAATCATGTGAAGGACTGTTGCTAAGCATATTAAGAATGATCTAGAATAGGTGTGGTCAAGAAGAAGTGTTTACTTTAATATTAAAAGCTAATTAATTATTTGAGGACTGACAAATCTTTTAAGGCAAGGGAGTGTCCCCAAATTATCCTCTGTTGATTAAAAGACAAATCTTCCAAAGTTAGGGAGCATCTTAAAATGTTCTTTGTTTAAAAAGACTTCAGTGTTGATGGCACTTTTTCATCCGTACTGAAATGTATTGCCTTATTTATCTTTCATGGTATTTATTTTCCTTGTGTTTTTGTGCTTTGTTTTGATATTGTCTTGCATTTTAAGTGTAAAAATTGTACATGGTATTACTTTCTTTTTAAAATTTGAATAGAGTGTAATTCTGTCTCTGGCGTCACTCATTAAGGTTTCGAGAGATCTATTTAAATTCATCAACGAAAGTCCCAAAATGCAACAGAAAAATGTGTTTCTCTGCGGAACGATTGAGGCACAAAGGGTGTGTTTTATATTACTGGACTGAAACGGCAGCTTCTTTTAACCTGCACATGGACAGATGCATGACTGCCAAGAAGCAGCACCCGCCCTGAAGTGCCTTCATTCAGAAGGATGGAAAAATAAAAAATAAATTAAGAAAAAAGGATTTCAAGGCTTTAAAGTACAGTACAAACAGAGAGGGAAGATCAGCAAATAAAAATGTGGTCAGACCCACACCACATTATAGAGACATAAGCAGTGATCTGTGTATATGTTGGAGCAGCTCGGTTCGCCAGGAGACTCAAACAAAAGTCAAGTGTTGTTAACAGACATAAAATAAACAGAAAATGTATAATAGATGTTTCATGTTCATGTTTAAGAGGTAAATCCTGCCCTCAATGATTTAAACCTTGTGAATCGTGTGACTTTGTCTTAACTTTAACTGTAAATCTGGTTTTCATTAATGGACTTTGAACCTTGAATAAAGTGTGTTGGAAGACTCTCATGAAATTGAGAGAAAAAGAACAGTCCACTGCTTAATGTATTTCCCTTTGTATTGATAATAAGAACATCCACATATACTGCTTTATACAGTACCAGAAAAAATGCCTGCATTAGTATTATACAACATCTGACGTGCCTCTGACTTTAATCCAAGCCTTTTAAATCCAAGTCTTCTTGTAAACAGAAAATGATCAGTGATATATCATCACCATCAAACATTTTTTTTTTTTTTTTTTGTGGTCTGTGTAATATAAACTGAAATAGTCTCACATGCACAAACATGTGCTGGAATTTTCTCTGGCTTCTGCTTGCTGTGTGACGAGCATTTGAATTCCATCATTGTATATTGCATCGTACTTATAAATGACAGGACACTGGGAAATTGACTAGGCGAGTTGCCTTGGATACGGCTGCCCCTTAAAACACTCACAGAACTGAATACCAAATAGACTTGGAGAGCCTATATGTGAGTAAATGAGATCAGTGATGCAAATAACAGAGTGAGGGGGAGAGGCTGGAGGAGAAAAGCAAGGAAAGTGAGAAAAATATATTATTTTCTGTTGAGGAAGATGACTGACAAAAAAAAAGAGATTTGCTGTATTAAAGGAGAAGTTCACTTCCAGAATAAAAAATTCATGATAATTCCAGGACTTCAATGGTGGCCAGTGGTTTGAAAGTCCAAATTGCAGTTTTAATGCAGCTATAAAGGCTCTACACAATCCTAGCTGCGGAATAAAGGTCTTGATTGGTCATTTTCTTAAAACAATACAAATTGATATCATTTTTAACCACAAATGCTCGTCTTGCACCAGCCCAATTTCACATTACGTAATTACATTGGAAAGGTCATGAGTGACATAGGCAGAAGTATCGACCCAGTGTGTACAAAGTGAATGTGCAAAGTCAAACGCCCTTTAGAAAAAAACGTCGGCCGATTTTGAAGTTGGAGAATATTATTTTTTTGCCATACACTACCTTTTTGAACCGAAGTACACAGATGAAGAACTAACCACGTGTGACCTTTCCAGCGTAATTTCGTAATGTGTGAGTTCGAGTTAGTGCAAGATGAGCATTTGTGGTTAAAACTTAGAATTAGAATAGAATTTTTTTTTTAAATGACCGATCGTTTCGCTTGATGAGACCCTTATTCCTCAGCTGGGATTGTGTAGAGCCCTTTGAAGCTGCATTAAAACTGCAGTTTGGACCCTTAAACCATTGGCCACCACTGAAGTCCACTATATGGAGAAAAATCCTGGAATGTTTTTCTCAAAAAACGTGATTTTTTTGTGGATAGAACCACGGCACATGCGTGTGGTGCTGCTGACGCAGGAACCGACGTTCTGACTGAACGTCTGCCTCGCTTAGTTCGCCGTCTGTATGTTCTGATTTAAATAAGTAAGGCTCCTCTAAGTCATCCTCTCCGTAGATAATCTTCAGACATGTTTACGAAGACTGTTTTATGTACAGCGTGCGTCTTCTGGTTGTAAACAAAGCGCAGTGCATCCGTGTTCTTCGTCAGAGTTCACTTGTGTTTTGAAGACGAACAAAGTTCCGGGTTTGGAACTACATGAGGGTGAGTAATTAATGACAGAATTTTCATTTTAGGGTGAACTATCATTTTATTGAATACATTGTTTTACTTAGAAATATATCAAAACACTAATATAAAAT
Source organism: Labeo rohita (assembly GCF_022985175.1). Taxonomy (NCBI): domain Eukaryota; kingdom Metazoa; phylum Chordata; class Actinopteri; order Cypriniformes; family Cyprinidae; genus Labeo; species Labeo rohita. The sequence goes on along the minus strand of NC_066876.1, from coordinate 19,339,538 downwards.
GACTTGTGAATGTTGTTTTATGCTGACTGCGGTGCTCTAGAGGTCTAGAGAGTAAGTAAGGGTCAAGACTGTGACTCGCAGCATTACTCTGGCTCGACTTCAGAGGGCTTTATTACAGGGGGAGGTTTTTTAGATAATAACAGGATTTTAGAGGTTTTGGTCTCGGTCAGGGTTTTGTGACAGGGTCAAAGCTGACCAAAGTTTTGCTGATGTGGTTTACAATTCTTTTCATTCCAGTCTATAAAACGACAGCAGGGTAAAAATACACACGGCCCGCTGCACAGGACGTGGGAGAGAACAACGCCATTAGCTGAACCAATCGGCGGCGTCTGCCGCCCCTTGTGGTGAAATGTGTGCACTGCATGTCTGTCTGGACAGGCTGTCTAGACATCTCTCTTTGTGTAAATAAATGAATAATTAACCACAGGTTTGTCATTTATTAATTCTATAACGCAGTCCTCTGATATACTATTATTAAGGTATGAGTATATAAAAACACAAACATGCAATTTTACACACGTCTTTTATGTCATGAGATTTATCGCTGTATGTTATGCGGAACTATAACGTCAACGTTGTGTTTCAGTACGACAAATATTTAGTGCGGACTCGGTTGGCAACCTTCATCCTGGGCGAAGAGCTGCAGGTAAATATCTAACTTCATAAATCCACCACTCATTACATGGATCTGTAACATGACAAATCAGCCCAAATCCAATCAGTGTTAATCATAATGCTGCGGGCTTTCGCTGATATCTTGCAGAATAACTGCGAATTCAGGCCTGTATTATAGCTAACGTTAAAGCTTATCTTAAAGCTAACGTCAGGTGACTACTATCGCTTCCTTAATCCGTTTATTACCATATTTATTGTTTGGCTGATCTGCGTCTGGTTTGTGTGGTTTTAATGCTGAATGTTTGTGACAGTGTCGTCGTGTACGTCATGAGTTTTAAAGCCATTGTCGCTGGACTTAAAATCATTGTTGCTGGTGATTTAAGCGTCATGTGATTTCAGTTTCTGTCATTAGAGAGACACTTCATACCTAGGTAAACACTTTTTAGGTTTTAGTGTTTATGTCAGTAATTAAATATTGCAATAAATTGATTAGCAACGAATAAACTGACAGCTGTCAAAACAGACTCCGGAAACGGATCGAGTCAGATCATAATACCTCAGTGTTTGTTTACATATGTAAATAAAGAATAACTGAATAACTTTTTTTTAAAATCATGGTTATTAGAGTTAACTGAGACTGAAATTAAAACAACAAAAGAAATGATAGAAATTAATACTTTTATTTAGCTATTTTATTTATTAATAGTTTTATTTAGATTTTTATTTAAGATAAATGCTGTTCTTCTGAACTTTTTATTCATCAGATAAACCTGCAAAAAATTCTACTCAGCTCTTTTCAACATGATAATAATAAATGTAAAAAACATTTATTATTATTACAAATCAGAATATTAGATTGATTTTTGAAGGATCATGTGACTGGAGTAATGATGCTAAAAATTCAGCTTTGAAATCACAGGAATAAATTACATTTTAATCAAAACAGAAAACAATTTTAAATAATAATAAAAAATATTTTTACTGTTTTTGCTGTACTTCGGATCAAGTAAATGCAGGCTTGGTGAGCAGAAGAGACTTCTTTAAAAAAACATTCAAAATCTTACTGTTCGGAAACTTTTGACCAGTAGGTTACAATATAAATACACTTACTGTATTTCAGTTGGCAATTTCTCATTTACATTTAGCTTAACTTCTACTAAAATAACTAAAACTAAATAAAAAATAATAAAATCTATAGAAATAGTAAAACAACAAAAAGACTAAAACCTGAACTTCTAAAATTCTAAAACTTAAAAGTGAAAGAAAACAGTAAATATAATAATAAAAACGAATTAAAATATTATTAAAAACTAAAATATTATCTTAAAGATACTAAACTTGTTCTGTCTTAGTGTAGATATGCAGTCTTGTCTAATATTAATTTCTCCATAGTTTGAGTAGAAATTTTTATGGCGCGGTTACAGATCTTTTGCAATGCCATGTTTTATTTTACTCTTCCTTCTAGGGCAATAAATATTTATTTATTTATAATGACAGTGAATTTATATTTGGTGAATTTTCCATAATGCTTGCATCACATTTAAATTTAGCTTTACAGCACTAATGATTATGATGATGATGACGATGATTAAGATGAATTGTTTTGTTGCAGCGGGTGGAGGGATGAGCCACTCTTCTGTGACCGGTCAGGATGCGCAAGAAGCAAGCAATGGTGTCGATACCTCTGACTCTCCCAGGGCCTCAGATTGGTTAGGACCTCATGGATTCACCACCCAGGGGTTAAAGTTCAGGGATGGGTCTGATTATGAACCTCATGAGGGGTCTCCTGTCCTGTCAGAGACTCTAAAACACACATCTCACCACAAGGACTCATGTAGAGAGACACACACACTCCAGTTACACACAGACCACTCAGAGTCACCGCCTACAGACTCACTGGTTCAACACAACCAGTGTGCACATATTCCAACTGAAGACAGCTCACACGAGGACACACGCTCCTGTGAGACTGACGTAATACATGGCTGCTCTAAAAAAGAACTGGAAGAATGGAGAGGGGAGGAGGATGAGAGAGAGACAAGTGGCGGAGAGGTGAACAATGTCCACGAGAGAGAGATCAAGCAAAAAGGAGACTCTTATTTCTGTACAGGTAAGGGGTTAAATCAAGGATGTGTGCTGGTACTCATTTAGTGTAGTACTAATGTGTAATGTGTTTTTAAATACATAACTCAATAGCAGAGGGGTGAAAAAATTCTGGAAACTTCTGGGACTTTCTGAGATTTTCTGCCCTTTTGAAATCTTTGGTAAAAAAAAAAAAAAAAGAAGTATAAAATGTATTGTAAGAATTATTAATAATTAAGTTCCTAAAATTGAATTACATTTAATAGAGAAACTTATTAACATAATAATAATAATTAATAATACAATTAATAACTAGCATTATAATTTTAAAATTAATAATAATTAAATAGTTAAAGAGTTAAATCTAAGTGTTAAACAATTTCCATAAAATGCTTTGGTACTCCATTTAATTAAGTACTAATATATAATATAATAAATAAATACTAACAGACTAGTAATAATTGTAATAAAAATAAATGTATTAATTAAATTAATAATTAATAATTAAATTTAAATACTAATAATGAAATTAAATTAAGTACTAATATACATTATAGTAAATACTACCATAATAATGATAATAATAAATATATGTATTCACTTAATAATGATTAAATAATTTCCACAAATTAAATAATAATAATAATAATAATAATAATAATTATTATTATTATTATTATTATAATTTCCATAAATGTAATTCAAGGACTTAAATCAAATGTATTATTTTGTAATCAGTTTAAATAAATATATAAATTAAATTAATCATGAGTAAGTAATTTCCACAAATTAAATAATAATAATAATAATTTCCATAAATTAAATACTTTGGTACCTCATTTAAGTAAGTACTAATATATAATAAATACTATAATAATAATAATAATAATAATAATAAAAAACAAATTAATTCAACCTTCATCTTTAATAGTTAAATAATTTCCACACATTTACTACTACTACTACTATTACTACTACTAATAATAATTTCCATAAATTAAGTTTAAGGAGTTATATCGAATGTATGCTTTTGTAATCGATTAGAAATATTTATTTATATAAATAATCTAACAAATATTAACATTATGATAATAATAATTAATTTTTAAAAAATATGACATTTGTGACAATAATTCAAATAAATTAATACATTTTATTAAGTAATTATTTTTTGAGTAAAGGTGAAATAATTTGCCTGTATGTTCAATTTGTGTGACTTAAGTATCTTTTGCTGTTTATCTTTAACTTTTTATTAAATAAACTGATCTGCACAAATTACAGCCAGTTGGTACACTCGAACACCCTCCCACTTGCTCTGAACATGATGAATGGGCCGATCCCGATTCGTCGGATGAAGTCCAACCAAATTCTTCCAATTCTCCTGATGAGGCCCCGCCCCTTGTTCCGGCCCCTCCCCCCGACCAGGCCCCACCCCCTCTGCTGCCAGACCTGGACGATTCTCCGTGCCCGGCTCACGTGATGGCTGAGGTACGTGTGCGGTCGGTACCAGAGCGGGATCGAGTCGTGCGTGGCATGCAGGACAGTAAAAGCCTGGATGAGATCAGTGGGGCATGTGGGGGTGGACCACGGGGAGGCGGAGCTAGAGGTGGCCAGGCTGAAGGACGACGAGCTACCATATCCAGTGCACTCGAATTAGAGGGAACCGTCAGCCATGATGGAGATCTCACGCACTTCATCACCAAAAATCTTGAACAGAAGATTAAAATGAGCTCGCGGCCGAGTCTGGACACGGATTGTGAGTATACAAGAGTGTCAAAAAATTGTTGTTGATTTGTTATGTCATGTATTAGTAATATTTGATCTGTGTGTGACTACTTAAGCCGACTGTTCTGGACCTGTTGTACGTGGCCGTGGCTCTTTGCGTCGGCCGGCTGATATTCCGCCCATTGACCCGTCAGTGCTGGTAGACCTGCACAAACACACACAGGATGTGGCTCAGAGTGTAGAACTGATGCTGCGAAGCCTCAATGGAACTATCCAGAATGTGAGTATTACCCTGGATCATATACAGCAACCTCAAAAAAGTATTTGGACACCTAAGCCGCGTTTCATTATACTGAAACAGGTGCAGTCTGCAAACAAATGGTGCTGTCATTTTTTAACTCGCCATAAAATTATCGGAATGACTTCACAGGTAAATACAAAAATGCGCTGTTCACACAGGCAACGGTGTTCTGTATTTTTACCGGTAAAGCACAATTCACACATCAGTTTCAAAATACCGGTAAATTCTGTGACATCACAGCGGTCAGTTTTTTTGTTGATGTTTTCATTTTTGTGTCAAACGTTCACATTCATGCAGCTGCTTTGGCCCAGAGACATTGTATTAGATTACTTCAAACTGAACTACACAGCGTGGAGTAAAAGTGTCATCTGTATCAGAATATGATTGGCCTAGAGCCACTGAATGTTGAATTTAAATGGCTCTGGATTGGCCCAGAGGAGATCTTACGTCAGCATGTTCTGAACTCGTATGTGCTCATACCGGCAATCTTCATTCTGAGTTCACACAGAGCACACTACCGGTAAATTGCCTGAATTAATTTACTGGTATTTTTTTTATAAAGGTCCTTTTCACTCATGATCTCTTTACGATAATTTACTGGCAATTTACCAGTAAAAACTGTATGTGTGAAAGGGGCTATTGTCTCAAAGTGAGTTTTATTTTGCTATATGAAGTCAATTCCCCTCAACTTCACTTTTTCCACTGATGTTATTCTGGTGCTGGTTCCTGGCCAATTTCATAGACTTCTACCATAGTAAAGCCAGTTCTAAGTAGGGGTGGGCGATATGGCAAAAATATCATATCACATTTTTTTTTTTCAGAAATATCACGATTCACCATATAAAATTTTACATCTGATGTCCCCTTTAAGGGTTTTTAAACTTTATAGCTTTTTCAGTATCCAAATACTTTTTGGGTTCACTTATGTATGTGACCCTCATTTCAACTCGCTTATGCATTTTTATGGACCATGAAGTGCATATTAAAATCTTATGTCTCTCCAGATGACTGCTTTAAGTGTGGGTTATATCCAGACATACAGAGATTCTGTGGACAGTTTGGGAGAGTCAGTGGACATGAGTATAAAGGTGAGAGTGACTTATATTTACGTAGTCAAGTGAGTTTTAATTTAAATTGTATTTTCTAGTTTAATCTGTGTGTGCTTGTTTATGGATTTCCAGGGAATGTACACGCTCATGGCGCGCTGTGAGGAGCTAGATCGCTCCATGCAACCTATACATGCTCTAGCTGCTCAGATCAGAGACATCAAACGAACCCTCGATGCCCTGGAGACCATCTGCAAGTAACTGTGGCAACAAACCACACCCCCTGTCTGAGTGGGAACTCCACCCCTTTGACAAAAACAGTGGCTCCGCCTTCTGCAGTCTTTCTGCTACACACCGTGCAATGGAACCATTTTGCTAATTATAATGTTTACTAGCAATGCTCTGCAAGTGCTCATCCCCTTAGAGACAGCTTGGTTCTCACCCTTCCCCTCGGAGGCCACATCTTTAACCACCTCCTTTTATTGTGGCTCCTCCCCTCTAGAATGTCGCACGGCAAAAAAGTATCGACTCCTCCCTGTGATTCATGCCGTCCAACATCCTTCACATGACCACAGGAAGCACTCTGTGTTGTTGTTGGCTCCTGGGCAACTGATTGGTGTTAACGTTGCCCCTGTTTATGAAGTGAGTGTGTGTGGACTTATCAGTGGGTGTTTTGAACGGTTGCGTTGGTGTTAAATGCACCATCTGTAATGGCCTCAAATTTAAAACATAGAGTAAAACACCAGTATTCACCAGTTTGGAAGCCATGCTCTGTGTATACTTGTTCCTCCCGGACGTCTGTGTTTTTGCAGGATGGATGCTATGCATCCCAGATCAGTTCCTCTTTTCACAGCGACCATTATTACATGAATAGTTCACCTGAAAATAAATTCTGATATCATTTATTCACCCTTATGTTGTTTGAAACCTGTATGACTTTTCTTCCTTGAAGTGGAAAAGGAGAATTTTTGAAGACAGTCATCATAAATCTTGAGGAACAACATATTTTTCAGCCTGTTTCTCACACAAGGAAAGAAAGCTATCTTCAAAATGTCTTCTTTTGTGTTCCTCAAAGGAAAGAAAGTCATAAAGGTTTGGAAGGACATGAGAGTGAGTAAATAATGGCAGAATTTTCTGTTTTTGGATGAGCTATTCCTAACATAAGCATCGTAAAGGCCCGTCTTCAGATATTGGACTCTTGATTACTGTATTGAGAGTCATGACAAATGTCCTGCCCGTTTGTTCAATCGTTTTGTCGTCTGCAACTGTTCTTCACGAGAAACAACCCCACAAATCAGAGGAAGGTCAAGAAAGACTGGAGGTGGGTGGATGGATGAAAGTTTATTTTTGCAAATGATCTTTACCTTTCTCTGTTCATGTTTGAACCGTCTCTCTCTCTTTGTCACTGTCTTGCTAACTATAACCCTAATTTGTCCAACAATCCGTCATCAATGTATATTTTAAATTATTGTATAAACCAAAATAAATTTGCTAGAATGATCCTTGATTTTTGTGCTTCTTCTCACTAAATTTTTAAGGTGAAATTGTTCATTGCTCTTTGACATACAGTTGTTTTCTTTTGAGAGTCTTTTGTTTTGGCAGCGTTCAGTTACAGCTGCATGCTGATCTGCACTATTATTCAGGACGAAATTATCCAGGCATAGAGCATAGTGTGTGTGTATATGTGTGTGAGAGAGAGAGAGTGTTTCTGTCCTCATATGGCCTTAGCTGGATTAATTTACACTGGCGGATAAAAGGTTTTGTGCTGTCATCCCTTAATCACTGATGAATTCACAGATAGGTAAACACGTAGATGGACATGTTTATTTTTTATTTGGACATTGCAAGTGTTCTGATTCCCTCCTCTAGATGGTATTTCTTAATTTACCAAACCAGCAGATTTGCCTAGTAGTCATTCATATCTGTCACTGAATGTTTGGAAAGGCTTTACATTGTAATTATAGAGGATGGTTTTGTTTGAGACAGGCTGCTCAGATAAAGCGTAAACTTGGCTGATTTCTCTGTGTCTGTCTGTCTCTTTTTTCCTTAAACGTAAAAAATTAAATGGAGACTCAACGTTTGATTAGATTTTAGTTTAGGCAGATAGAGGCCAGATACACCCAGCCTGGCTGCATTCTGGACATTTTATTATTGTGCTATTGCAGTCCTGTGTGTGTGTATACTTGTTCTTGCTACATTGTGGGGACCAAATGTCCCCACAAGGATAGTAACATCTATATATATATATATATATATATATATATATATACACACATGTATGTATGTGTTTATATATATGTATATGTGTGTGTGTATAAAGTGTATATGTATGTATGTATGTGTGTATGTATGTGTGTGTGTGTGTATTTGTGTGTATACAGTGTACTTGTTTTTGCTACATTGTGGGGACCAAATGTCCCCACAAGGATAGTAAAACCTGAAATTTTTGACATTGTGGGGACCAGCCTGCGGTCCCCATAGGTACAAAAGCTTATAAATCATACAGAATGAGATTTTTGAGAAGGTAAAAATGCAGAAAGTTTTCTGTAAGGGTTAGGTTTAGGGGTAGGGTTAGGGTAAGGGGACAGAAAATACAGTGTGGACAGTATACAAACCATTGCGCCTATGGAGAGTCCCCACAAAGATGATAAACCAGACATGTGTGTGTATATATATATATATATATATATATATAGTATTGTGCAAAAGTCTTAGGCACACTAGTATTTTCATCAGCTAAAAAATGGTTTAAAGTCAGTTAAAGTCAGTCTTTTGCAGTAGTGTGTCAGTAGGAATATCAGATTACATTTCCAAACATTCATTTTGCCATTAATCGTAATAATCCAGTGAGATTTTTGTTTGCACAAGGAGTCTGACAACAGCAAGTGCTCTGCACAGAGATCTGATCTCATCATCATCCAGTTTGTCTGGAATGACATGAAGAAACAGAACAAACTCAGACTAAATCCAGAAGAACTGTGACAAAGTCTCCAGGATGCTTCAAGAAACCTACCTGCAAAGCTGCAGCACTGTTAAAAGTTGTAGGCACTTGTGTAAAAATGCTGTAAAATGAGGATGCTGTGATAAATTAGATTTTCTTTATCAATTACCTTCTATTAAGTAAATGAAATCAACATTTGGTGCGACCATTCTTTGCGTTACAGCAGCTTTTGCTCTATGTGCACTTGCGCAAAATTTTTCAGGTAGCTTTGCAGGTAGGTCTCTTGAATCATCTTGGAGACGTTGGCACAGTTCTTCTGGATTTACTCTGTTTCAGTTTGTTCTGTGTCTTCATGTCATTCCAGAGACAGACTGGATGATGATGAGATCAGATCTCTGTGTGGAGCACTGGCTGGTGTCAGACTCCTTGTGCAAACAAAAATCTCACTAGATTATTACAATTAATGGCAAACAGAATGTTTGGAAATGTAAACCGATATTTTTTACTGACACACTACAGCAAAAGATAGAAATAACTTACTTTAAACCATTTTTTAGCTGGTGAAAATACTAGTGGCCGAAAACTTTTGCACAGTACTGTGTATATATATATACATATATGTGACCCTGGACCACAAAACCAGTCTTAAGTCGCTGGGGTTTATTTGTAGCAATAGCCAAAAATACATTGTATGGGTCAAAATTATTGATTTTTCTTTTATGGCAAAAATCATTAGGAAATAAGTAAAGTAAAGATCATGTTCCATAAAGATATTTTGTAAAATTCCTACTGTAAATGTATGAAAACTTAATTTTTGATTAGTCATATACATCGTCATATACATCGTTAAGAACATTACTTGATTACAATTTTCTCAATATTTTGATTTTTTTGCACCCTCAGATTCCTGATTTTTAAATAGTTGTATTTCGACCAAATATTGTCCTATCCTAACAAACAATACATCAACGGAAAGCTTATTTATTCAGCTTTCATATGATTTATAAATCTCAATTTAGAAAAAAAGACCCTTATGACTGGTTTTGTGATCCAGGGTCACATATGTGTGTATATATATATATATATATATATATATATACTGTATATACATTTATTTGACCAAAATAGTCATAGTGTGAAATACTATTGCAATTTAAAATAACAGTTTTCTATTCTGATATATTTTAATATATTAATATAACATCATTATATTAAAAGTAATTTGTTCCTGTGATGGCAAAGCTGAATTTTTAGCAGCCATTTCTACAATCTTGAGTGTCACATGATCATTCAGAAATCATTGATTTGCTGCTCCAAAAACATGCTCCTATTATTTTCGATTTTGAAAGCGGCTGTGCTGCTTAATATCTTTATGGAATCAATAAAACTGTAGTTTCAGGATCTGAATTTTATGAAGCGATGAGAATACTTTTTGTACGCAAAGAAAAAGAAAAAAAGATTTTATTCAACAATTCATCTCCTCCGCATCACCTTAGCGGCATTTTGGAGAGTATCCGCTGGGCGCAAACTGTGTAAGCCGGATACACTGTTTTTGTTCAAATCAAAGCGTAAATATACGTAGAAAACATATTTATGTGGTGCAGCTGACACAGAACGGTGTACGCATTTTGTAGAATATTTTTTTTTTCTTTGCATCCAAAAAGTATTCTTATCTCTTCATAAAATTCAGACTGAATCACTGATGGCAGATGGACTATTTTTATGACGTCTTTCATACTTTTCTGGATCTTGACAGTGGTATTTACCTGGCAGTCAATAGGACAGTCACAAACCTCTCGGTTTTCATCCAAAATATCTTAAATTGTGTTCCGAAGACGAACTAAGCTTTTTACGGGTTTAGACATGGGGGCAAGTGATTAATGGCAAAATTTTCATATAAAATTCAAAAGAACAGCATTTATTCAAAATGTGTTTTTTTTGTACCCAAAACCTTTGAAAGATAGTGTATGATATGAAGGGTTAATACAGTCATATGATCATATTTCTAAAATAATCTGTTTTCGTGATGGAAATAGAAGTATTAACTCCAATCACAATTATTTTGTATGAATTTCAGAAAAAAAATCTGATCTGTAAAAAAATTTATTCGGTACATTTTGGACTGAGTCTAATATTGTAATATAGTACAATATAGAAGATAGCTAATTTTGTTTAAAAAAATCATTCAGGGTCATTTGTATGTAAATTAAAGGAATAGTTCACCAATAAATAAATAAATAATAATTTTATCATTTACTCACCCTCCATTTGTTCCAAACCTATATGAGTTTCTTCTGTTGAACACAAAAGAAGTTATTTTGAAGAATGTTGGTAACCAAACAGTTGATGGTAGCCAGTTTTTTTTTTTTTTTCGTCAACTGTTCAGTCACCTACATTCTTCAAAATATCTTCTTTTAGGCTCAACAGTAGAAAGAAACTCGTACAGATTTGAAACAATTTGAGAGTGAATGATGGCAAAATTTTCATTTTTGGATGAACAGTCTTTTTAAAAAACTGTTTAATATGTGACCTTGGACCACAAAACCAGTCATAAGTAGCACAGGTATATTTGTAGCAATAGCCAACAATACACTGTATGGGTCAAAATGATCAATTTTTCTTTTATGCCAAAAATCATTAGGATATTAAGTAAAGATGAAGTTCCATGAACATATTTTGTAAATTTCCTACTGTAAATATATCAAAACTTAATATTGTCCTATCCTAACGAACCATACATCAATGGAAAGCTAATTTATTCAGCTTCCAGATGATGTACAAATCTCAGTTTCAAAAAATTGACCCTTGTCAATGGCTTTGTGGTCTGGGGTCACATATAAGTTATGTTATTCATTTTTAAGTGCAGGTGATGTAGAACAGATCTCTTTATGCAGTCATGTTCAGATTGTGAATTGAAATCTCTGAGATTGTCTTTCACAGAAGCTATTCTCTTAACAGAGATATTCGTGTGGGTACTTCTCTCAAAGTCAAGGCCAACTGAGGTTCACAAAAGGTACTTCATACTCCAGCTCTCTACTCGTCAAACATAATGAAGAACCAGTGAGGAGAGAAGGATGATGGGTGTATAAAGTGCAGAGTTTCCGCCATCCACTGGCTGCTTGGTAGGCACTACTGCCACTGAAACCACTGTACCCTGACTCTGGCTTATCCCAAGCAGTGTTTTTACTGTTGGTGATGTTATTTTCCCTCGGTTTTCCAGCACTACACCTGATTCTTGATCCGCTGCTGCACCCTCCAAGGCTTCGAACCATTGGCAGCGGAAGTCCTTCTTCCAGAGATCTATATAAGCGGTAGGGAGCTGTCCCGTGGCCCGGACACCTTCTGCCCCATTTGGGAGAAGCATAAAGTGGGCTGAAGGAAGATGCAGGTATGTGGGATCCTCAGGTTTCTTACGCACACAGCGTCCACGGCCCTGACACAATGAGACTCCACAGAGACGTGCTGCAGTGGTCACGTTGACAGCATATGGACCAAGAACCTGACGAACGTACGAGCCAAACTCTGAGCAGGATTTCTGTAGGAGACACACGTGCAGATGTAAATAATATCAGTCATACAGGAATCTATAATGGCTATTGAAAAGCATTACAATGGATAAACATGAGGGTGAAGGGATATATGCAAATGTTAAAAAGTTTGGGGGTTGGTGATTTTTTTTTTTGTTATGGAAGCGAAGTGGAAGAGAGAGAGAGAAGGGGGCAGGATTCGAACTCGGGACGCCCGTAGCACAACGGCGCTGTATTTCGGCGCGCTGCTCACGAGGCTATCAGTGCCGACTAGAAACATGAACCCTTGAAACGTGATTGGGCTAGTTTTGTTGTGAAAACCTGGCAACCCTGGACCTCTCCTGCATTGGTGTCTGCACTTCACACGCATATGCTCGCGAGCGCAAATTGGAATCAGAAACTAGGCTGCATTCGAGCCTTTAAGGCATTCTGAGGATACAACATCATCAAGTAATTAACTTTAACGAATGTTACAGTTTCCACTGTAGTTGTCCACTAGTAAAAACATTAGTTTTTATCAGTCATTATCCGTGTATCGCCATTATATTGCGTTTACTTCAGTTCAGTTAGTTAGTGGACCAGGTGGCTCTGGCTGGTGTGACTGAGTTGATGCAGGGCTAGTTTGCGTATTCATAGATCCGTGTATAGTAAATGAGGCAAGGGGGTAGAGCATGGTTGCCAGGTTTTCACAATCCACCCAATTGTTACTCAAAACCAGCACAAAACTAGCTCAATCGCATTTAGAGGGGGTCCCCCGTTAAAAATCGCATTCCGCAGAATAAAATACGCATTTTTTGGCAGAGTATCCCTGGTGAAATTCGCATTACAGTGGATAAATGTCACATTTTTGGGGTTGCTTTAACCCGCGGACATTAAAAACAACCCTATTAGAGTAGCCCAATTCCGTGAGAAAACAGCGGACCTGGCAACACTGGGGTAGAGTTACATTCAAGCTGTTTTAAGGCATAAGAAAATTATTTTCACAAGTAAAAACATTTAAATATGTCATTTTGATGAACAAAGGTAAGTTTTATGGGATACAGTTTTTGACTACAGGGGGACTTTAAGGCTGCATTTCTCCAGCCTTCAGTGTCACATGATCCTTCAAAAATCATGCTGATTTGGTGCGCAGGAAACATTCTGCTTAAAGTCTGTGTAAAGCAACATTAAAGTAACTAACAGTAATGACAGTAACTTGCGTTTGAGCTGGCGAACCACTGATGCTAATGCGCTCTTGTTATTATAGTGTTAGGGGAGGGGTCATGCTCAGTGGCTCAAGTACCAGTGTTTGTTTATAGTGACTTCAAACTGTTAGACAAAGTGGCAATAGACAAATGACCGAATGATTACCTGTGTTTTAACTGCCAAGGATTTTTCCCAGATAATGACTCCAGATGCTCCCATCGCAGCACTCTCTCCAATTGTGTTCACCAGATCAATCTAATAAATATAAAGTACAGACTGTATTATGAGGTTGTACTGAGCAACAACACATAGTTGAGTAAAGTCACATATATTATTATTATATTATGTTTTATATCCTAACAAACCATATATCAGTGGAAAGCTTATTTATTCAGTGGAAAGCTTATTTTAAAAAATTGACTCTTATGACTGGTTTTGTGGTCCATACCCCCCAATATTTTTGGTAACCACTGCCTTTGTTAACTCAACAGATGGCAACCTACTGTTCATTACCTCTGAGAGAAAGGAACTAGAAGATGTGTACACAATCTTGATCAACGGAAACACAGGAAGATCAAAAGTAGTCCCTGCAAGAGCCGCCACTCTTAAAGCCTCTCTGATCTGATTGGTTGCGTAAAGCCACGCCCCTTTAGTTCCCTCTGGCAGCTTCTCCATTGAGAGAGCTGGGTAAAGGGCACCGCTACGCTTCCACAGCCACATCAGCTCATCATTAAGCGCCATTTCTGCCGCAGGGCACCGTCCTGTATAATTGGCTAATGCTATCTGGGTGGAGTCAAAGTTATAGCAGTTAGGAAATGGGGCCATGCCCCATAATCTCTGTGGGCGGAGTCTCTTCACCTCCCGCAGGGTTTCCATCATTATAGACTGTGCGGCTGCTTCAAAGTCAACCTGACAAGAAATGAAATCATGTGGTTGATTAATACAATAGCATGCAGAATAGCAGTCTTTGTAATATCATAATATTGTTATTGTCATCACCTGAGACCATTTCTCCACTTCCTCTGTGCTCCAGTCTGGAAAAAATCTCCGGAGGAGTGCTCTCGACTCCACCAGGTACTTTGTTTTAATTCGCCTGTTCCTGTTCCACTGAGGCGCCCACTCCTGCCAGCGCAGCACCCCTAATCCAGGCGCTCCTGCTTGGGGTAATGAGGCCATCAGGTCGCCCTCCACCCTCTGGAGGTGAAGGTCAAGGCTGGTATGTTGCGGTAGGCCACCGTTGACAGGGCGTTCCTGTACAGTGAAATATGGGTAAAGTCCTAGTGTGTCCTCATAAAATATTGCCACACGGCCTTCCCACTCCATCCCATATGCAGCTGGGTCTGGCCGACCCAAACAGTCTTTATCCGGAACCCCCCATAGCACCAGGAACGGCTGGCCGGCGAGAAGAGGGGCCCGGGCAGGACCGCAAACACATGGATGAGTGAAGAGACAGAGGAAGAACAGAAGAAAAAGGGAGAGGAAGATGAACGTGTGTTTTCTTCCAGCCATGGAGCTGAGTAAGAGGTTTCAGGGCCCCTCACCCCAAAACTCACACAAAAGCCGCCTTGGAGAGGGATAATGTCTGTAGAGAAAGACATAGAGAGTAGGAGAAATGTGTTTTTAGAAATGTGAATTTTTTTATTAGGATTTCTGTTTTGGTGTGTTTGTGTCCATAAAGAAACAGCAATTCAACAATGATTTGAGTTGCACATAGTTTTATTAATTTTAAATAAACATGCAGCTTTAAGATTAAACAAGTGAAATTTAGGACAAATTGTGGACAGAAATAGTTCATCCCACACTCTTAAAGTTAGGGGATTATATTAATTATAATTGAAGGTATAGATTTTAACCAAAATGTTGGACTGCGTTCTTCATGTTGTCACAAAAGGTCAATTCATGTGTGCACTACCAGTCAAAAGTTTTGAACAGTAAGATTTTTAATATTTTTAAATAAGCATTTTCTGCTCACCAAGACTGCATTTATTTGATCCAAAGTACAGCAACTGTTTTCTATTTAATTATTATTATTATTATTTTTTTAAATGGAATTTATTCCTGTGATTTCAAAGCTGAATTTTTAGCATCTTTATTCCAGTCACACAATCCTCCGGAAATAATTCTAATATTCTAATTTGCTTATCAAAAACATTTATTATTATTATTATTATTATTATTATGCTGAAAACAGCTGAGTAGAATTTTTTTGAAACCTTTCGTAACATTATAAATGTCTTTTGATCAATTTAAAGCATCTTTGCTAAATAATTAATTTTCTGTAATTTCTGTTAAAAAATATACTTCAAGCTTTTGAATGGTATAGTGTATAATGTTACAAAAGCTTTTTGTTTCAGATAAATGTTGATCTTTGGTTCTTTCTATTCATCAAAGAATTCAGAAAAAAATACTCAACTGTTTTAAATATTGATAATAATAATAATAAATGGTCTTGAACAGCAAATCAGCATATCAGAGTGATTTCTGAAGGATCATGTGACACTGAAGACTGGAGTAATGATGCTGAAAATTTTGATTTGATCACAGGAAAAAAAAATTGCATTTTAAAACACATTCAAATACAAAGCAGTTATTTTAAATAGTAAAAATATTTCACAATATTACTGTTTTTGCTGTATTCTAAAATACAAAAATGCTTGGTGAGCAGAAGAGACTTCTTTAAAAAACATTAAAAATCTTACTGTTCAAAAACTTTTGACTGGTACTGTATGTATAAAGCTAAACATATTTAATATATTATTTTTAATTTAATTTATATATATTTCCTGGCGAATTTTTCAACAGCTTTTTGTGTCAGACATTGACAGTTATAATAATAATACAAAAAAACGTGTTAAGTCTGAAAGAGAAGTGTGACCACAAGTCCTTATTTACCAACTGAGAAGGGCTGCGACGCTACGTCAGAGGAAACAAAGGGAGACACTTTAGGATAATTAATCGCTAACAGGATTAATTAGTGCTGCCCAAATTCAGCGCTAAACCCTCTTTAAAGTATACTAATACGAGTCTGCAGTTCACAAGCGTTTCAACAGAGGGCGCCACAGGGCCAAGCAACACCTGCGTCTCACAACACTGAGGCAACTATTTATCGATCTCTTCGATGTACTGAGGAAAAAAACTGCTGCAACATACTTATTTCCACTTCGTTATTCGGTAGCATCTATTTTATTAATAGTTAAATAAGCTTAGAAAGCTGTTCTGTTCGTGTATTCCTCGAAAACGCAGCACCCTCCTATAACCGTCCTAAACTAGTCAAAAATGTAAACGATCCTTTTCAGCAGGGAAAGAGGAAACCATGTCCATGGAAACTATGCTAACCATAGTTTATACCACAGTTAGTACAGTTATTTCTACTGTAAGCTGTACTAATTCTATATTATTCATTTGTTATGGTTTAACAATAACTATGTATTTTTGGGTGGACAAATACTTGAGAGAAACATTGCTAAATGTAACATGTACCCAGTTTACGCTGGAGTGCTCACTCTGAAGTGATTTCGGCCTCTCAACCATGCCAAATACTAGCTGTGACACATACAGAGGAGAGTCAGTTATATATGTGTAATGAACTGAATGCAAAGACATCTTTCTGAGTCAAATGAGTGCTTTTCTCTGAATAGCCTCTCTGAAATTGAATCTGAAGGGCCTGAAAGCTATGTTATCATTCTCACACATTTAGAAGTTGCGCTGTTTCTTATCCAGTTAAAACTTGGCTGTGTCAAAGTAAGCTTTTGTTGTTGGGCGTGATAGTTTTAGGCCAGTTCCTGCTTTCGAGGAAGCGTGGGAATCGCCTTAGCTTTTATAATGCCAATTTCCATCTCATTTATCTTAACATTTGGAGCAAAATATGTACTGATAGTTATATATATATACTGATAGTTTGCTCTCTCTCATCAGGTGCTTATGGAGATGAAATCGGAGTGCTGAGTTGTGTTACTCACCTCTGCATTGGCAGATCGGGTGTGCGTGCCTGGATCTCCAGGTCAAAGAATCCAGAAGGAAAGGTCAAGATGAAGAGGAGTCCTCTGAGTGGGGAATGAGAAATCAGCGTTTCTGTGTAGGTTCGAGTGGTCGGGTCTCCTGGCTCGGTACAGGAAGCCACAGAAGGGAGAGACTTCAGCCCAACCATGAGGGATGAGATGACAGGCTGTCCTGAAAAAAGGATGGATGGAGTGACAGAAGGAGGAAATAGAGAGAAAAGCAGGCTACCTCATCTTCACCAGGGTAATCTGTTAGTAAGTAGGGTCACCACAGACCATGACAATCACATGATCAGACTCACCATAATCCCTTAATCCGCCACTCCCTTCTCGCAAACACACCTAATTCAAAAACACGCAAACACATCCAATCATCCAGGCACACATATGCACAAAACTCTGTCAAAATGACACAAATTTACTCAAAAAAGAAAATAGTTACTATTAAATGCATAGAATGTTTTTTTCCTTCCTGTTTTCTTTTTATTTACCATCATGCCTGTCATGAAACAGAACATTTAGGTTTCATGAATGATGCTCATATTAAACTATACATTTACTCTATCTCTCCCATTTTTCTTGCCTTTCTCTCATTCTTCTCTTTTTCATTTCCCTGTTCGTTTTTCTGAAGTCTAATCCCATTTCCTCAAAAGGATCACTAGAAAGATTATTCACAATTATATCATCCAGACATAATCTGGCATAATCCTGTTCTTTTCTATAGTCTCTGTTGGTATAACAGATAAGATAAAAGAAGGATTTGGTTTTTGGTCTTTCTTATGTCCAGATTGAAATGTATAGTCATAAACGTGACCTTTTATGAGCATTTTTGAAGAGTTAATGAGAGGGAGTTTTTTTTTTTTTTAAATAAATAAAGACATGTACAATGTTACAAAAATTATGTTCTATTCATCAAAGAATAAGAAAAAGAAGGAAAAAACAAAACAAAACAAAAAAATCCAGTGCAGTTCCCACAAAAATATTAAACGGCACAACTGTTTGGATAATAACAACATGGATAAATAATAAGATGTGTTTTGTAAGCACCAAATTAGCATATTAGAATGATTTCTGAAAGTTTGTATAAAAATATACTAAAATATAAAACTGTTATTTTAATAATTATTACAATGTCTGTATATTGCTACATATAATATTACTATAATAATAATAATCCACAAATTATGAAAACATTTTTTTAAATCAAATTAATGCAGTCTTGGTGAGCACAACATCTTAACTTAAAAATACCAGTCAAAAGTTTTTGAGCAGGTAGATTTTTTTTTTAATTCTCTTCTGCTCACCAAGCCTGCATTATATGATCCAAAATACAGCAAAGCCAGTGAATTTGTGAAGAATTTTTACTATTTAGAATAACTGCTTTCTATTTGAATATATATTTTAAAATGTAATTTATTCCAGTGATGACAAAGCTGAATTTTCAGCATCATTACTCCAGTCTTCAGTGTCACATGATCCTTCACAAATCATTCTAATATTCTGATTTGCTGTTCAAGATACACTTATTATTATTATTATTATTATTATTATCATTATTATTATTATTATTATTATTATTATTATCAGTATTTAAAACAGTTGAGTACATTTTTTTTCAAGATTCTTTAATTGATAGAAAGATCCAAAGATCAGCATTTATCTAAAAAATAAAATGTTTTTTTTTTTAACATTATACACTTTACCATTCAAAAGCTTGGAGTCTATATATATATATATATATATATATATATTGTTTGTTTGTTTGTTTGTTTGTTTTTTGGGGGGAGGGGACTATAGTATTTAATACTTTTATTTATTGATCAAAAGTGATGATAAAGACATTTATGTTACATAAAGATTTCTTTGTCAGATAAATGCTGTTCTTTTCATCAAAGAAACCTAAAAAAAAATCCTACTTAGCTGTTTTCAACATAATAATAATATTAATAATACTAATAATAACAATAATCTTTTTTTGAGCAGCAAATCAGAATATTATAATGATTTCTAACTGGAGTAATGATGCTAAAACTTCAGCTTTGAAATCACAGGAATAAATTAAATTTTTAATTTTTAAAATAGAAACAGTTATTTTAAATAGTAAAAAAATATTTCAAAATTGTACTGTTTTGCTGTACTTTGTATCAAATAAATGCAGGCTTGATGAGCAGAAGAGACTTCTTTAAAAAAACATTAAAAACTTTTGACTGGTAGTGCACACACACATTTGTGAAGCAAAGCTGTATTCTTTTTTTTAAATATTAAATCAAAATGTATTAATTATTATAATTTATAAACATATTAACAAAAATATAAGCAAAATATGGTAACACTTTATTTTAATGTGTCCTTGTTACATGTTACTTACTATTATAATAATAGTAATTAATTATGTATAATTACATGCAAGTAACCCTAAACCAAGCCCTATTCCCAACCCTAACCATATAGTAAGTACATGTAATTAATTAATATTACTCTGTACTTAAATGTATAATTGCACTGTAACAAGAACACCTTAAAATAAAGTGTAACCAAAAATATAAACAGATTTAATTTACATCATTTACAAAATATCTTTGAAATATGATCTTGAATAGTTTTTCAGGTTGTTAACACTAAAACATTTGTGACAAATCTGGAGTGAAAGTAAGACTTCTGAGGGGCTTTGTCTGTTCTCTCTTTAAACATCTCAAACTGACCTCTCATTGCAGATTGACTTGTGCTTGTATTCAGTACTGTGTGTGCTGTTTTGTTACCAGCTGCTGATGTGTCATATGTGTGTGGATGTCTTACTTGGTCAAGGTTGTGTGTGTTTGTGTGTGCATATGTTTAGTTGAGATTATCTGTTTGAGGTATCTAAGGTGATGCCTGCTCTCCAGGTCCGTCACCATGGAAACGGCTCAGATGAGTCCGGCCCAGACGGTGGATGGGGGTTAAGGATGTGTGTGTGCGTTGATGGTTTGTACATGGACATCCAGTTTTGCGGAGGCAGTTTGACAGATCTGTGTGTGTGTAGTGTTGGTTTTGCTAAGATTGACCTTTATGTCATCATGCTTGATATGCGGTTAGACTGAACACTGATGCTATGAAAAGTGATTTAGTGACGGCCGATGATCAGAACACAGACTCACCTTAAGTTATAACAATGAAATTGTACTCAAAAAGTCACAGTGTGAGATACTATGTCAGACACAGAGCTCACTTGTTATTTCTTTCTGTTTCTGTACATGCAGATGAAGCAGGTGTGGAGGCTTGGAATTGACCTCGGTCACCCCACTGAGCCACTGTAAACACCTCTAACTCCAATTTATTCTCTAAGTCCTGCTTTTCACACAATCACTGCTCATGTGTTTTTGCTGTTTACTCACTAGGCAGGTGGAATGAAATCTATTTTGCATTAATTTGTTATGTAGGCAGTGGACATTTATAATGAGCGTAGATAGAAAAATGCCTTATTATTGTATCACCCTTTGAAAAAAGCAAACAAAACACCTTTCTCAGTATTAGCCAGTATTTTGATGTTGCAGTTATTTTCCATGAAATGTTTTTCATGTGAATTTTTGTGTCATACCAGGAAAATGCAAGAGCGGTGTGATTTGAAATGATGTATTTGCTAAAATATGGTTTGCTACTAGAATTTTGTGTCCAGAATATGAGCTTTTGAGAATGCAGTTCAGTGAAAAATGATGATTTTTGTGACTGGTATAGGGGTTTTTGTAAGGGTGAGAGTGTAGGATATTATAAATAATACTTTTGGATACACTTTTTCAGTGTTATTTTAATGTTTATCGCATGGTTTGCTTCAAAAGCAAAACCAAGAGAACAAAATTATTTCCTGTGGTAATCAACATTATGCCATAAATGTTGTCAACAGAGCTTAACTCATATTGAACCTTAAACATTCCTTTAACTTGAGCTTGAATCCCAACTTCAATTTCAACCTCAAACCAACAAAGCTTATTCTCAGTCCACCATCAAACTTAAGGCTAAAATCAGCTTGCCCTTAAGCCATGCTTCATTCCTAACTAACCACAGCCACAAAACCAGCCTCCCCCATAATCTTAACCTCAACATAACCTTAACTTGAACTTCAGTTTTGACCTCAATCTCAACCTGAACCATCGTGTTACTGAATGTTGCTTGTTTGTCATGCTACTAACTGTAGTGTTTTATTTTTACATTTTTTAATGTTACCATCTAATGGTAACACTTTACAATAAGGTTTATTAGTTAACATTTGTTCACTACTTTAGTTAACATGAACTAAGAATGAGCTATACTTCTGCAGCATTTATTAATCTTGGTTGATGTTATTTTCTGCATGTACTAATGCATTATTAAAATTGTTCTTGTTAGCATTAGTTAATGCACTGTGAACCAACATGAACTAACAATGAACCACTGTATTTCCATTAATTAACATTAACAAAGATTAATAAATACTGTAAATGTACAATAAATGTATGATTCATTGTTCATGCATGTTAGCTAACATTAACTAATGGAACCGTATTGTAAAGTGTTCTATTCTGTACTGTACATTCGCTGTTTATGTACGCTTAAAAAAAAAAACTTTTATTCAGCAACAATGCATCAAGTGACCAAAACTAATTTACTGAACGTGACAACATTTATAATGTTACAAAAAATTCTATTTCAAATAAATGTTCTTCTTTTGAAAACGTATGTTTTCAACATTAAAAATGAAAATAATAATAGGTTTTCTGAGTACCAAATCAGCCTATTAGAATGATTTCTGAAGGATCATGTGATCATGGATACCTGGAGTAATGATGCTGAAAATTCAGCATTGCATCTCAGAAATAAATTACATTTTACAATATATTGAAATAGAAAACAGTTATTTTAAATTGGAATAATCTTTACAGAATATTACTATTTTTACTGTAGTATTGATCAAATAAATGCAGGCTTGGTGAGCATAAGAGACTTATGCTTTCAAAAACAAAAACATTTGAATGGCAGTGAGCTTTATTTAAATTAGCTCTTGCATTTGATGTTTTTTAGTTGTCTTTACTTTTATTGCGCTGCTGTCTGAGTTTTGTCACAAGCATTCAGTGCCCAGTGAACCAGATGTAATATGTGCAAATGACAAATAAAACCAAACTTGACTTAACTCAGCCTCGAAACAAACCTCAGTCTTAATATAAACCTCAACCACAAACCCCTTTTAAAGGAATGTTCTGGGTTCATTACAAGTTAAGCTTTATGGATGGTGTCTGAGGCATGCTAATGTGTAATGATACTGCAATATAATAAGGACCTACAGTAATAATTAATTGTGACCCTGGACCACAAAAGGGTCATAAGGGTCCATGTTTTGAAATTAAGATCATCTGAAATTAAGAGATCATCTGAAAGCTGAATAAATAAGCTTTCCATTGATGATCCATCTTCCGAGGTACAACTATTTGTAAATCTGGAATCTGAGGGTGCAAAAAAAAATCAAAATATTGAGAAAATCGCCTTTAAGGCAGTCCAAATTAAGTTCTTAGCTATGCATATTACTAATCAAAAATTAAGTTTTGATATATACAGTAGAAAATTCCTAAAATATCTTAATGGAACATGATCTTTACTTAATATCCTAATGATTTGTAGCATAAAAGAAAAATCTATAATTTTGACCCCCACAATGTATTTTTGGCTATTGCTACAAATATACCTGTGCTACTTAAGACTGGTTTTGTGGTCCAGAATCACAATTAGGTTTGCAAAAACAAACAAACAACATGTTCACAGTAATATACTTTCAATGCAAATTTATGGAGCAAGGATTGTTCTGGAATAAGGCAACTCATTGACCATCATTGGAATATCTTGCATAAGTTCTATCTTGCATATGTTACTTGTAATTTCATGGATTCATAACTGTGTTCCACAGAAGAAAGAAATACACTTTTGGACCAACCTGAGGGTGAGTAATTGCTGATTTTTTTTTTTTTTTTTTTTTGGTGATATCACTTTAACATTGTGCAGCACTGCCCTCTTGTGATTATTTGAGTTGTACAGAAATGACAGGCTTTCTGATGGCATTGCTTGATAATCATCCAGTGTGTTGTATATTTTTGTGTGTGAACTAGTTATATTTCTATCATGTAGTAGGCATGTGATTTACAATTATCACTAGTACTGAAAGACTTCAAATTAAACAACAACAAAAATCATATTTTAGCTTTAGCTGAATCATGAAACTTTGTTGAAGTTGTTTTTGTCTGAGTAAGAGCCTAAACTCTGAACTTTGCTCAGGACCCCTACGGTTGAAAATCCCCCAGTCACTAAGACTTTGAAAATCCCTCTCACTCCTCAGGTGGTTTATCCCTGTTGTGTGTGACCGTGTGTATTTGTGTGTCCGTGTGTGTAAATGTGTTTCGGACCCAGATGACAAAAGGAGAGTTTGAACGTGGCATGAAACCGGAAAGAGGTCCACAAAGAGCGAGTGACAGAGAGATGGGGACAAAACCTTCTGGAGGAGAGAGGAGGGGCTGAGCCTTTGATCTGTCTGCTTTCTGAAAGAGGAGGAACAGAATCACAGGAGCAGGACGAAAAGAAAGAGAGAGAGAGAGAGCGAGAGAGAGACAGTGAGGGAGATGGAGCGAAACAGGGAGAGAGACGGGAGCAGATTGTAATTCCTCCGCGGGTGGAGCAGAATTGGGGGGGGGGGTATATTCAGGAGCAACAGAAGTGGCTGTAAGTGCTGGAGGAGAAGGAGGAGGGGGAAGGTCGGAAAGAGAGAGAACTGGGAAAATAGAGGGAGAAGGCCGAGGGTGGGAGAGAAAGGGGGAATCTGAGGAATTTCCAAATGAAAGGAGAAGGTTTTTCTTTTAATGCGATTAAAGTTTTCCATCTCACTGCATCTCCTGCAGACAGTCCGACTCTGGGAGCAACATCCCTCAAGAGTGTGAGACAGAGTTTGTGTGTGCCTGTGTGTGTTTCTATGTGTTTGACTCAGTGAACCTGATGACTTTGAATATGTTAAGTGTGGGTGGAGTTTGGAGTATTTGGGCATGTAAGTTTAATGCACATTTTGTCATTGCATTAAAATAGTATTCAGGGTTCAGTTGAACTTAATCAGCATTCAGGTTGTGGCTTCATGCTGATGACCACAAAATTAATTTCAACTTGTCCCTCTTTTTGTAGATTACACTGAGACACTTATAATGGAGGTGAATGGGGCCAAACATTGAAGTTCTCACTTTTTAAAGTATAGCCACAAGATTTTAAGTTATATGCATTTTTGCTTGGTTGCCATGTCAACACAGTGATACCCCCCTCAAACAGACAGAATAAATTTAAACAGCTATATAGCTCAAAGTATTCAACAAAAGAATTAAAGGGATAGTTCACCCAAAAAATGAAAATTACCCCATGATTTACACACCCTCAAGCCATCATAGGTGTATATGACTTTCC
Organism: Labeo rohita; assembly: GCF_022985175.1. Taxonomy (NCBI): domain Eukaryota; kingdom Metazoa; phylum Chordata; class Actinopteri; order Cypriniformes; family Cyprinidae; genus Labeo; species Labeo rohita. The sequence goes on along the minus strand of NC_066876.1, from coordinate 19,314,681 downwards.
TCTTTCAGACAAATTAAATTGGAGTTATATATAAAAAATGTCCTGGCTCTTTCAAGCTTTATAATGTCAGTGAATGGCTGTTGAGATTTTGCAGTCCAATAAAGTCCAATAAAAAAAAAAAAAGTACTCCACACGGCTCCGGGAGGTTGATAAAGGCCTTCTCCTTTTGGGTTATATCAAAATCCCCCAACATTTTTCTTTACAAATCATTGTTTTGTATTTCTAATTCATGTTTTGTTTTGCTGTCCTCTCTGCGCTTCCACGTTAGTTACTTCTCACCAGAGCTTACGCTATGCCTGTGCCCGTCTCTCGTGAATGCGAGTGCGGCAATTAGCGGAAGCAGTTTAGAAAGTTTTAAATGTGGATATTTTTCTTACACAAATGCATCGTTTTACTTCAGAAGGCCTTTATTAACCCCCCCAGAGCCATGTGGAACACTTTTTATGATGGACGGATGCACTTTATTGGACCTCAAAATCTCAGCACCCATTCACTGCCATTATAAAGCTTGGAAGAGCCAGGACATTTTTAATATAACTCTGATTGTATTCGTCTGAAAGAAGAAAGTCTTATACACCTAGGATGGCTTGAGGTGCATGGGGTAATTTAGATTTTTAGTTGAGCTATCCCTTTAATGTGCTTTCACAAAAACTATAAGCATCACATACATAAGAATTCAATCATTTGGGCTTGGTACAATTTTTTGATTTCTTTGAAAAAAAGACAATAAATTGCAAAAAAAAAAAAAAATAATAATTTATTTTTAGAAAAATTAATTTTAACTGAATTAAACATGCAAGGCAAAATAACATTTTCTTTTAAGACATAAAAAACTGCTCATCAAGGCTGTTTATTTGACTAACTGTAAAAACAGTTATATTGTGAAATATTACAATTTAAAATAACTGTTTTCTGTTTTATATTATTTTATATGTATAGTATTTTATTTCTTTGAAATTTTTATTTACTCCTGTTATGGCTGAATATTTAGTGACACATGATCCTTCAGAAATCATTCTGATAGGTTAATTTGGTGCTTAAGAAACATTTTATTAGTACGGAACTAGACAGAACATCACAGTCTGTTCCACTCTGTTGAACTCTAAATGTACTAAATATGATCTGAACCAGTATTCTTCCATCCACAGATATCAAGAAACCTTCATCCATGAATTCATCCATGTGTGCTGGCTTGCTGACATCTCTGTGACTCATGAAATTCAGTTTGAATTTGTGTGGGTACAGAAATGGCCTTTCAATTTAATGGTCTCTATATGTTCTCTACATCTGCGTCTGTGGAGTGGGAGTGTGTGGAGATTCTGGTCTCGTTCAGGAAGATCAATTTTACGACGTCCTTGTGTTTACTGGGCTCATGTAAGTGTATATTTGTCATATGTAACAGGTTTTGGATTTAAGCTGAAGATTTTGAGTCGTTTTAGTGCGATACCTCATAAACAGCCTCGACCATACAACCGTGCTTCCCGTTTCATCGAACAAATTATTTCATCTAGCACCTCAAAAGAACTTCACAAAATGCCTCAACAATTACCTCACAGCCCCAAACTAATTTCTCCTCTTTGTTATGGCAACACAGGGGTTTTTCAGCTCTGAAGGGACCACTAAGAACGTTCTCTCTCTCTTTCAAACTCACTCACTTAAACACACACCCAGCAGGATTCTCCTCCCAGCATGCACTTCTGTGTGCAAACACATTCCCTTAGCCGCTGACCCCCGGCCCAGCTGTTACCATGGCAACCAGAGCCCCTCTCCATGACGACTGTTACCACCTCCCCATGGCTCAGCCCAGGCCAAGGATCTCCAGGTGACCAGTCCCGCTTTTTCTTTTTTGCTTTCCTATTCATTTATTTGCACTTTTTTGGGTTTTGTTTTGCAGTTTTTTTCTCCACCTGTTTAAATCTGGTTCGTCCTTCCTCCTCACTCTTTTTCTGTCCTCCTTCCATATGTTTCTCTCTTGCTCTTTCGTCTTGTCACATTTAATTAAAATTTAACAAGATTTTGGTGGCATGATTACAGTTAGTAACTACTTTTTGCCAACTTTTCTGATTAGAAGAATTAATAATAGCAAAATATGCTAAGTAACCAGTGTTAAAACTCTCAGAGCTGGTGCATGTGAATTACAGTCTCTTATTCTTATTTGATGAAAATTACAGGAAAAACAGTAATATTGTTCAAAACAACTGTTTTAATAGTTTAAAGGAGTCATATGATGCGATTTATTGTTTGTCTTTGAAGTGTTGAAAGCTGTTTGTGCATGTGTAAGATCTGTAAAGTTGCAAAGATTAAAGTCTCAAACCCAAAGAACCAGCTAAAACGGATCATTCAAACATGCCCCCACGTCTACGTCATGGTGTGGGAAGATTTGCATAATACCACCCAAATGTATACGCAAGAAAGAAGGTGGAACTTCTATTCTCGCTGTAATATTGTTGCAGCTGCCACCATGTTGTGGAGACACTGTGTGTTTTGCTCCGAAAGCAAAAGTACTTTGTTTGGCCTTCCAAATGAGTACACAACTAGAAATCAGTGGTTATATTTACAACAATGTTCCAAAACAGTATAATGCAAATATTTAAGTATGTGCAGCGCATTTTACGGAGGACTGTTTCCTGAAGCTGAGAGAGTAGCCTACAATGCCGGCTGTGCACACTATAAAGTGGGGCAATTCCAACTCTGCAGTCTGTCACTTCACAGTCTGTAAGTACGTTTTCATATTTAAAGAATTTGCTACTGGCTATTCAAACGTGAGTTTTGAGCAGTGTAATGCTTGTTAATAGTGCTTGCATAACCTTTTTTTTTAATTCTTAAAAAACCTAAACAGTCTCAATCATCAAGCTATTTTGATAGCTGATGATGTCATACTGCTCAGGCTCTGCCCATGTCTGCTGACAGACTGTCCCGTATTAGTATATTTCTGCCTTAGCCAACTGTACGCTGTCTGTTATTTTCTCTGTGCTCGAGCAGCTGTAGTGACAGCAGTGTCTCGTAAGCAGTGCAGGTGATTTGTAGTTGGATGTAAAAGTGAACCTAAGTCGTTTTCTCCTGATATTAAAGCCACTGAGGATGCAGTGGATAAGTTTTGTTTTTGATGGTAATGTGTGACCAAATACACAAAAAACAGAAGAGAAGGGCAGGGTGAGCAGAGCTGTTTTTGACAAGGTAAAAAGGGGGTTAAACAACCATTGAGGAATTTTAACCAAAGTATGTTGCAGACATTTCATGAAGGCCGTAAGGGATCATACCAACTTGTGGAAAATGGGCATCTGATGTCCCCTTAAAACTGGGCTCACACTACAGGATTTTTAGCCCGATTTTGCCCTGATTTTCCTCTCTAGAGAATCGGAGCAAAAATCTTGTCGAGCACCTCAATCAGTCCCGATGTTCGGCACGGATTATCTGGTGATGTGAGACATTCACATATCGAATCTTGCACCTCCCAATCTGCTCTCACACAAATCGGAGCCAACCCGATCATATCAAACATGTTTGATATTCAGGATTTTAAATCGAGATGATCACGGCTATGATTACGTCAGTACTTTCACAACAGCCAGTGCGCGACCGCAAAACAGCTGCTGTACGGTCCATTGGATAGTGGAGATGGAGGAAACTGCTTCTTATGTTTTTGTAGTAACACTGTCTGTATTATATGCTGAAAACATACCACAACCGCACAAGTTCTATAGTGAAATCGTCTCAGTTTTCAACATACTGACTTACTGCATAAAGCTGCTAGCACGCTAACTAACATTTGTAAACATTAGTTGCTGAAATGACGGTGCATGTTTAATATTTCAGGGAAGATATTCTGCAAAGATACTCCTTGTGTGCGCTGCAACCAGATTTCCGAAATCCTGTAGTGTGAACCAGATTTTAAAGGGGTCATATGATGTTGCTAAAAAGAACATTATTTTGTATATTTGGTGTCATGCAGTGTGTTTACATTGTTTGAGGTTCAAAAAAACACTTTTTTTATTTATTTATTTTTTTATTTATTATTTTCCACATACTGTACATTATTGTTGCTCTTCTCTGCCCCACCTTTCTGAAACGCGTTGTGATTGGTTGAATACCTGAAGCGTGTGACAGAAGTGTTACGCTCCTTACCATGTTGTGTGTCGTGTCCTGGCACGACGAGACAAAAATAATAAAACCCATTATAAATGAGTGTAATGCCAAGCCAGCAGAGGGAGCCATCTCCCGAATACTGACTGCGCGCTCCCTCTGCTGCTTCTACTGTCACTTCCTGTTTGGCAGTATTTTAGGACTCACCATGTGCTCACTCACTGCGAAGTATTGCCAGTTTACCTGCCTTACCGAGCGTTTTCTGATTATCCTGATTTGCTTACACGTGTATGATTCTGCTTTGTTTCTGACTACCGTTTTCTTGGATTTCCCCTATTGGATTGTTTGCCTGTGTGGACTGCTATTACGGTTTGACTTTATTGCCTGGTTTATCACTACGTTTACAGATTACCCCTGGACTGTTGAAAGATTGGACTGCTTTCTGGTTACCGACCCACTGCCTGGCTACACGTGTATGTTTTCTGTTGTTTGCAATAAACTTCCGCAAATGGATTCTAACGCCGCCTCAGCGTCATCGTTACAGAATACTTCGCCTACCTTGAATCCAGCGGAGGTCTCCAACTTGCAAGCAGCATTCGCTTACCAAAGCGAGTTGTTAAAGAGTTATCAGGAGCAACTCGCGAAGCTACAATCAGTCAACGAACACCTGACGCACTACGTACGATCTCTGCCTCCTCCCATGCCTTCAACGGTAAGCTTCGCTCTTCCTAACAAATTTGACGGTACGGCTGAGCAATGCAAAGGTTTTGTTCGTCAAGTGAAGCTGTATTTTGAATACCAACAAGACCGTTTTGAATCAGAGGAGAAGAGATGTGCGTTTCTAATGACTCTGCTTACAGGAAGAGCTTTAGATTGGGCTTCAGCTGTATGGGATGCCGACCCTCAACTCAAGAAATCTGTTGAGTATTTTCTGCTACAGATTCAAGAAGTGTTCGAATGTCCCGCAGGGGGCAGGGATATTTCGACACAACTCATTCACGCTAAACAGGGTAACCGTACAGCAGCGGAGTATGCGATCGAGTTTCGTACTCTGGCAGCTCAGAGTGGATGGAATGATGTTTCTCTTAAAGCTATCTTCTACAACAGCTTACATATCGACCTACAAACCGAGCTTGCCTGCCGGCGAGAGAATTCGTCATTTTCCGAACTCATCAACCTCACTATCAAGATCGACAATCTTATGAGGCAGTCACCCAAGCAACGCTCAAGCAAAAGTAACCGGCATATGTCATCAACCTGTGATCCTGCAACAGAACAAACACCGTCCGAACCCATGCAACTCAACGCCTCACGATTGACTGAAGAGGAACGGATTAGACGTCGTCTAAACCATCTATGTTTTTACTGCGGTGGACCAGGCCACCGTAGTAATGGATGTTCCCTCAAGTCCAAGAATTCATCAGGGGTAAATATCAAAGATCTCACGTTGTTGCAGTATAAATCTCTGACATTGCCGGTTACCATAAGAACTGATACTCTCTCTCTTGATCTTACAGCGATGATTGACTCTGGGGCCGCACTGAATCTTATTAACAAGAACATCGTCAAGAAATATAACATCCCGATTCAACCATGCATACCACCCATCCAAATCAAAGCCATCAACGACACCCTCATCGACCACGGCATCCACCATCAAACCAGAACCGTAACACTACAGATTGGCTTACTTCATCAAGAGAGTATCACCTTGTATGTGGTCGATTCACCCAAGTACGAGGTCATCCTCGGATTCCCCTGGCTCTCCATCCATGATCCTGACATCTCCTGGTTCCAGGGGGAGCTGACTCACTGGTCACGATTCTGCATGGAAAACTGTCTCCTCGCTCAACCACAACCATGTCTCACCACAAGCATCGAGAGTCCCGACACCCAGGTAAAGATCACCATTCCAAATCACTATCAAGATTTATCTGAGGTCTTCAGCAAGACAAAAGCCACACAGCTTCCTCCACACCGTCCCTGGGACTGTGCAATCGAACTACTGCCCAACGCCATGCCACCCAAGAGTAAAGTTTACCCGTTGTCTCGAATGGAGGACCAAGCTATGGAGGATTACATTGAAGAGGCACTTGAATCAGGCTTCATCCGTGTGTCTACATCCCCTGCAGCAGCGGGGTTTTTCTTCGTAAGCAAGAAGGATGGTGGGTTAAGGCCATGCATTGATTATCGAGGACTTAACAACGTCACGGTAAAGTTCCGTTACCCTCTGCCTCTAGTTCCCCCGGCTCTAGAACAACTACGGGAGGCCACCATTTACTCCAAACTTGACTTACGAAGTGCATACAACCTCATCAGGATCAAGGAGGGGGACGAATGGAAGACTGCATTCCTCACCACCAGGGGGCACTACGAATACCAGGTGATGCCGTATGGGTTAGCCAACGCCCCAGCTGTCTTCCAGTCCTTTATAAACGAGATACTTAAAGACTTCATGAACAAGTTTGTAATCGCCTACATTGACGACATCCTCATCTTTTCCAAGTCAGAAGCAGAACACATCACCCATGTACGTGCAGTACTATCTCGTCTTCTGGAACATCAACTATACGTCAAAGCAGAAAAGTGTGAGTTTCACGTCCACCAGACATCCTTCCTCGGATATCAAGTCAGCCACCAGGGGGTCAAGATGGATCCAAGTAAAATCCAGGCAGTCACGGAGTGGCCTCAGCCGTCAACTATCAAGGAGTTACAAAGATTCCTGGGCTTTGCCAACTTTTATCGCCGATTCATCCGTAATTATAGTACCATTGCTGCTCCTCTAACCTCACTGCTAAAGAACAAACCCAAGAAGCTCTGTTGGACCGAAGGCGCAGAACGAGCATTCTCCACTCTCAAGGCAAGCTTTACTTCCGCCCCTATCTTGAAACGCCCCGATCCGGAATTGCCATTCGTCGTGGAGGTGGATGCATCAGACTGCGGTATCGGAGCCATCCTGTCTCAACGTCACGGTCAGCCAGGCAAACTTCACCCCTGCGCCTTCTATTCAAGAAAACTCACCAGTGCGGAACGGAATTATGACGTGGGTAATAAAGAGTTATTATCTATGAAAGCAGCAATTGAGGAGTGGCGGCACTGGCTTGAGGGCGCCAAACACCCGTTTCAAGTTATCACCGACCACAAGAATCTCGAGTATATCAAGGGTGCTAAGAGGCTGAATCCACGCCAGGCTCGTTGGGCCCTCTTCTTCACTCGTTTCAACTTCACAGTCACTTATCGACCAGGAAGCAAGAATAGCAAGGCAGACGCTCTCTCCCGGCAACATGATCCTCACATGGATCTTCTTCCACCGGAACCCATTCTTCCACCCACTGTCATTCTGGCCCCCATCTCATGGGACATTATGGAGGAGATTCAGCGAAGGCACGAGCAGGACCCTCCACCACCACAATGTCCACCAAATAAGCACTATGTACCTCAAGACATGCGTCAACAAGTTCTCCAATGGGTCCACACCTCTCTCAGTGCAGGACACCCAGGTATATCACGTACATTACATCTAGTGAAAAACTCATTCTGGTGGCCCTCGATGACCGCTGACACCTCTACCTTCGTCAAGTCTTGTCAGATCTGTGCACAGTCTAAGACCCCCAAGGAACTACCTTCAGGATTACTACAACCATTACCCATTCCTCAACGACCCTGGTCCCATCTTTCCATAGATTTCGTCACGGATCTGCCACCCTCCCAAGAATTCACAACCATTCTGGTAATCATTGACCGTTTCTCCAAATCCTGCCGTCTCATTCCACTAAAAGGTTTACCAACAGCCATGGAAACAGCCCTAGCCCTCTTCAACCATGTCTTCCGAGTGTATGGTCTACCTGAGGATATTGTAAGTGACAGAGGAACTCAGTTCACTTCACAAGTCTGGAAAGCCTTCTGCAAGCAACTCGACATCAATGTCAGCCTCACCTCAGGCTACCATCCACAAAGTAATGGGCAGGTAGAGAGATTAAATCAGGAGATCGGTCGTTACCTGCGTACATACTGCAGTAGAGAACAGCACAGATGGTCAGAGTTCCTTCCTTGGGCCGAATATGCCCAAAACTCACTCACCCATTCTTCTACAGGCCTCACCCCCTTTCAGTGTGTCCTGGGGTTTCAGCCCCCCATGTTCCCGTGGTCAGGTGAACCCTCTTCGGTACCGGCTGTCGATGATTGGATTAAGCGTAGTGAGAGGGTGTGGGACAGTGCTCACGTGTGTCTCCAGCGGGCCGTAAGGAATCAGGAGATCCAGGCCAACAGGCGCCGCCTTCCACACCCTCCCTACCAACCTGGACAGCGGGTCTGGCTCTCTACAAGGGACATCAAGCTGCGGCTGCCCAGCAGGAAGCTCAGCCCAAGGTATGTAGGCCCATTTAAAATTCTTAAACTAATTAATGAAGTTACATACCAGCTTGAGCTTCCTCCTGACTATCGCATCTCTCCCTCCTTCCATGTGTCGCTTCTCAAACCGGTCCACCCGGAGGCTGACCCCGGCCAAATGGCCCCAGAACCGCCGCCACCCTTGGATGTGGACGGCTCACCTGCATATAAGGTGAAGGAGTTGCTGGACTCTCTGCGCAGAGGGGGGGTCAGCTCCAATATTTGGTGGACTGGGAGGGCTATGGACCTGAGGAGAGGTCATGGGTAGCCGCCAACGATATTCTGGATCCGTCCCTCACGGAGGGGTTCCACCGAGCCAGACCCGACCGTCCAGCACCACGACCACGGGGACGTCCTCGCCGAGCTCCAGGAGTCGCTCCTAGAGGGAGGGGTACTGTAATGCCAAGCCAGCAGAGGGAGCCATCTCCCGAATACTGACTGCGCGCTCCCTCTGCTGCTTCTACTGTCACTTCCTGTTTGGCAGTATTTTAGGACTCACCATGTGCTCACTCACTGCGAAGTATTGCCAGTTTACCTGCCTTACCGAGCGTTTTCTGATTATCCTGATTTGCTTACACGTGTATGATTCTGCTTTGTTTCTGACTACCGTTTTCTTGGATTTCCCCTATTGGATTGTTTGCCTGTGTGGACTGCTATTACGGTTTGACTTTATTGCCTGGTTTATCACTACGTTTACGGATTACCCCTGGACTGTTGAAAGATTGGACTGCTTTCTGGTTACCGACCCACTGCCTGGCTACACGTGTATGTTTTCTGTTGTTTGCAATAAACGTCCGCAAATGGATTCTAACGCCGCCTCAGCGTCATCGTTACAATGAGGCATTTGTTGCATTCAGTGAGGACATAATTACTGATTATAATGACTCATACTGTCTTTTTATGCGTTGTGCCGTGCCACATAAACATAACACCATGTCTGCATTTATGATTGTAGAAATGACAAACAACAAGCACTACTCTACACTGCTCAAAACTCGCGTTTGAATAGCCAGTAGCAAATTATTGAAATATGAAAATGTACTTACAGGCTGTGAGTCAGAAGCACCAGACTGTCCTTGCAAAGTTGAAATTGCCCCACTTTATAGTGTGCACAGCCGTATTGTAGGCTAGTCTCCCTGGTTCAGGAAACAGTCCTCCATAAAATGCGCTGCACACACTCGAATATTTGCATTGTACTCTTCTGGAACAGTGTTGTAAATATAACCACTGATTTCTAGTTGTGTACTCATTTGGAAGGCCAAACAAAGTACTTTCGCTTTCACAATGAAACACACAGTGTCTCCACAACATGGCGGTGGCTGCAACAATACTACAGCCAGAATAAAATTTACTCCTTTCTTTGCGTATACATTTGGATGGTGTTATGCAAATCTTCCCACAACTGTGACGTAGACATGGGAGCATGTTTGAATAAGCCGTTTTAGGTCTTAACTTTTATAAAGATTATCTCTTTGGGTTTGTGACTTTAATCTTTGCAACTTTACAGATCTTATATATGCACAAACAGCTTGTAACATTCCAAAGACAAAGGAAAACATGAAATCGGATCATATGACCCCTTTTAAATGTAATTCATTTCTGTAACGGGAAAGCTGAATTTTCAGCAGTCATTACTCCAGTCTGCATTGTCACATAATCCTTCAGAAATCATTCTAATATGCTGATTTGCTGCTTAGTAAATATTTATATCAAAAACAGCTGAATTTTTTTGTGGAAACCACAATCATTTTTTTCAGGAATTTTTTTATATGTTTTGAGAATTCAAATAAACAGCATTTTTTTTTTTATTCTAACAAATATCTAACATTGTAAATGTATTTATATTGTTCATTTTTATCAATTTAATGAATGAATCTTATGATTCTAAAAAAAAAAAAGAAAAAAGTCTTACAGACCCTAAACAGTATCATGATTGTATTATGGCAGATTTTACTGGCAGCAAATTTGCATGTAGGATGACTATAAGCATAGAAAATTAGATAAGCAACTCATGTATGATCAGCATAGGAATCGCTACCTGTTCATTACTTGGAAAAGAATTAGCAAAGTCTCTGATGTTTGATTGTGTTTAATTGTGTTCCAGGATTTCATAAACCTCATCATAAAGCTTTCCGCTGATACTACTAGTAGTAGATTTCAGCCCCCAAGCAGCCATTAGCGACTAATAACATGCACACACTGGCAAACACAGCTGCTTAATTGTACACGACCTGCTAACATCACCCACAATGGTTAGGAAGTACTTAACCAATACATTTCGTCCAATCAGTAACTCTCTAGTGCCTGGACACCCGAGCTCAGACCGAACTTAAATGCTTCTCCTGCGATGTGTAAGATTTAATGGCTCACTTTAACAAATCAAATTAGAAAAATGGTTGGAATTCATGTTTTCGAACATGTTTGCTTTTCTCAGTGCACTATTTTGTGTTGTTTTTACTTTGGCTTCATAATTTGATTTTTTAAATAAGCGCCTTAGGCACAAGCAGACTTGTTCCAGTAGTTCTTCCAGCGAGCATTAGAGCTGGCTGAAGGTTAGGTGCTGAGGTTTAATATGTTCTCAGCCAAAACTGCAGTTTTCTGTTATTAAAATTTCAAGCTTCATTGAAGTTCTTCGAACTTGTGTAGGTTCAGCGTGTTCAAATGAACGAAAAGAAAAAAATCCAAACCGTTTAATGTAGACCACTGCCACACTTGCTGCTTACTCCTCTCTGTCTTTTCCTGTCTCCTGGCATGTTCTGACCTTTCTCCCAAAAGACCAACAGTATGTGTGTGTGTGTTGGTGTGTGTTTTTGAGTGTGGTTGATTGGGAAATTGAGATATTTACCGCATTCCATCTCCCTGCTGTAGCCATGACAACCACTCAGCGGGAAGAGCTGCCTGTCTCACGCAAAAACACACGCACGGACTGACTAACACACCCACATCCACACACACCGCTACCCCATAACCTGGACACAGAGAGTGGGAGAGAGATGTACATAGTTGACAGTAGCCTAAGGCCTCGAATGGTATTGATTACCTCTCACCGTTCAACTGTTATTTTCTCAGCAGAATAACTACCACTGTGTCATCATAACTAGTGGTATACTTATTGTTGCATTATGCCCCTGATAATGTTATTAACCGTTTCTATGGACACTTTAACAGATTGCTGCTGTTGTGGAAAGCTTTGGCAGCACTTTATCCAGTAGGTGAATTGGCAATGAAGCTTTCTTTAATTGAGGAGTGAGACAGAAGGAGAGTGAGAGAAAGAAGGAAATTATCCTGGAGGGGATCGTTAAAAACTACTAATGTAAGTCCAGAATGAAGAGTCTCCACACAGACACATCCTGACCATTTCAGAGCTCAAAGTGTGAGGACAAATTGGCAATGCACTGTGTAGAAAACAAGATTTGCAATGTAATGGAAGTTGTGACAGATCTGTTTCTTCGTACTATACAGTGACATACAGTGCCTTGCAAAAGTATTCATACCCCTTCGTTTTTTTCCACGTTTTATGTTGCTGCCTTATGTTAAAACTGCTTTAAATACATTTTTTCCACATCAATCTACACTCCATACACCATAATGACAACGCAAAAACAGATTTGTGACAACTTTGCAAATTTATTAAAAGTAAAAAACTGAAATAAGTACATTGCATAAGTATTCATTCCCTTAATGCAGTATTTAGTTGAAGTCTTTTTGGTATGGTGCGACAATATTTGTACAACTGCATTTGACAGTTACTTTGCAATCTTCACCTTTCAAGCTCTGGCAGGTTGGATCGGGGCTGGAAGACATTTTCAAGTTTCTTCAGAAATGTTTGATTGATGTTCAAGCCCAGGCTGTGGCTGGGCCACTCAAGGACATTTACATTCTCTTTAAGCTACTCTTGCTGTATGCTTAGGGTCATTGTCCTGTGGGAAGGTGAACCTTCTGCCCAGTCTGAGGTTCTGAACGTTCTAGACTGGGTTTTCATTAAGGCTATTCCTATATATTGCAGGGTTGAGCTTTCCTTCTACTCTGAGTCTCTAGTCTCTCAGTCCCTGATGCTGAAAAACAGCCCCACAGCATGAGGCTGCAACCAGCATACTTTACTGTTGGGATGCTACTTTGCAGGTGATGAGCAGTGCCTGCTTTTATCCAAACATGATGCTTGGTATTGAGGTTCATCAAACCAGAATCTTGTTTCTCACAGTCTGGGAGCTCTTTAGGTGCACTGTTGCAAATACCAAGTGGGTTTTCATGTGTCTTAATTGAGGAGAGGTTTGAGTTTGGCCACACTGCCGTGAAGATCAGATTGGGGGAGTGTTTCTGTCATGTTTGTCCTTCTGTAGGTTTCTACCATCTGCATATATGATCATGGAGCTCAACTAGAGTGGCCATCAGCTTCTTGGTCACCAGTCTAACCAAGGCTCTTCTCCATCAGTTGCTCAGTTTGGCCAGGAGGCCAGCTCTAGGAGTCCTGGTTGTTTCAAACTTCTTCTATTATGGATAATGGAGGCTACATTCTTCTGAACCTTCAGTGCAGCAGAATTTTTTCTGAACTCTTCCCCAGATCTGCACCATGACACAGTCCTGTCTCTGAGCTCTACAGGCAGTTCTTTTGACCTCAGGGCTTGGTTTTTGCTCTGATATGCATTCCCAGCTGTTAGACCTTTTATTGAGAGGTGTGTGCGTTTCCAAATCATACACTTTCACATGAATTTGCCCCAGGTTACCTCCACTCTTAGTGTAGTAACATCTACAAGTGATATGAGTTCTCCTGAGTTAAATTTCAAATGTTTCAGAAAAGGGTATAAATGCTTATGCAATTGTATCATTTCAGTTTTTTATTTATAATAAATTAGCAAAGTTGTTACAAATCTGTTTTTTGCTTTTTCTTTATGGTGTATGGAGTGTTGACTGATGTGGAAAAAAGTTATTTAAAGCTGTTCAACATAAGGCTGAAAAATAACAAAACGTGAAAAAAAATGAAGGGGAGTGAATACTTTTGCAAGGCTCTGTACATTCGATTAAAACAGGTTACTGAGAAAGCTGATTGTGACAAGCTTAATATATATATAGATAAATGAAATTATCATTTCATGCCGACTTTAAAAGTATACTCATCAGCAATTCACTTCCATGGCAGTTGTAATTATTTTACATTTTTGCAAATTTGTGGCAAAATTTCATACAATTAGCATGTTTTTAAGATCCCTTACTCCCTTATGAGGGTTAGGTTTAGAGTTGGACCGTCATGCTTAGTTTGTTTTCTAAAAATTAAACATTTACATTCAGATTTAGCCACAAATTCAGAATTTATTCCCACTATTTATTACTTTGTGTTAATGTATTATTCATTAGCACAGTGTGTACAATTAGTGAATTAGTCCAATGTGACCACAATTTAACTAAAACAAGTGAACGAATTAGTACAGTTAAGATTGAACTAATACGAAAGTCTGATCTGATCTCATGACGAAAACATATCTGTGGGAACTTTTTCGCAAAATGCGAAATACATAGCACCATGTATGTTTCGTGACATATTCGATGTAAAATGTCCACTGAATGGCGCTAAAAATTGTTCGTTTTTTTCACAAAGCAGATGAACTTACATATGGTCACCGCAGTTCTGACTTGGAATGTCCGTTGAGTGACGCTATAACACTAATGCTCCGTGATGTTTTAAAATAACGCACCATTTTATTGTGAGTCATGTTCTTCACGGGGTTCGTACCCAAGGATTCTGCATCCAAATATGTGCCTGAGCTACCGGGCAAGCATGTTACATCCAGTATTATGCCCATTTTCGACCCCCTGCCAAATTAGTACCCTCTCTCGTTGAAACGCAACATGATTGCCTAATCCTAACCCCACGCTTAACTCTAATCCTACCAATACTAGGGGGTAATAAAAATTCGGCACAACACCGGAAAGCGAAATATTTGGAGCTATAATCATCACTGTGTACGACAGTGAGTACAAGTGCTCGCTGTTTTACCGCCTATATTGATCATTTATATTGGAAACTGCAGTGGTATGTGTTTTTTGGTATATGTATTTCGCCCCTTGTGAAAAAGTTTCCACAGGTACGTTTTCGTCATGAGATCAGGTAGGAATTAATATAGTTCAGCCACAATTTAACTAAAATGAGAGAATGAACTAGTATAATGTGGCTACAATTTAACTAAAATGAGGGAATGAATTACAAAGTAGTACAAGAACAAATTAATAAGTCGTTGGAATGAATTCATAATTTACAACCACCACCCACCAGTGTTGGGGGTAAGGCATTACAAGTAACATGAGTTACATAATCAGATTACAAAAGTAACTAGTAAAGTAATGGATTACTTTTTAATTTACAAGAAAATATGAGTTACTTTCGCAAATAAGTAACGCCAGTTACTTTTTTTCCAGATTTCAGTTGTCCTATCCCCAAGTAGAGAAAAATTAGGTTTAAGAGCAGATGCATTGTGTGCGCTGTGTGAACATGATGTTACTGTAGTCCTAGACTATATGAGAATGTGCATTTATGCATCTCACTTGCACAAAAACAGATTTAGTTTTCCTTAAAATAAATGAAGTTAAATCCAATCTCAGAATATGAACCAAACCTGCAATACATAAATATGTTAAATAACACGAATATCCTTTATGTATTTAATTCCATTTTATTAACCAGTGTCTTTGCTGCTGATATTTGATGAGCCAATTCAAACATCCTAATAAGCAACAATGACTTCAGATAAACATAACATTTAGCACGGGTATTTTTGTAGCCGTAGCCAACAATACATTGTATGAGTCAAAATCATTGATTTTTCTTTTATGCCAAATCATTAGGATATTAAGCAAAGATCATGTTCCATGAAGATATTTTGTAAATTCCCTACCGTAAATATATCAAAACTTAATTTTTGATTATTAATTTGCATTGCTAAGAACTTAATTTGGACAATTTTAAAGGTGATTTTCTCAATATTTTGATTTTTTTTTTTGCACCCTCAGATTGCAGATTTTCAAATAGTTGTGTCTTAACCAAATATTATCCTATCCTGACAAAGCATACATCAGTGGAATGCTTATTTATTCAGCTTTCAGATGATGTATCAATCTCAATTTTTAAAAATTGACATTTGTTTTACAGAGTGAAGAGTGAACTTGCTTCTCCTGCATCTTATTCTTAATGCAATCCAGAACAGCAGCAGCTGAAAGGTTTGTATGAGCGTGAATTTACATTTCCTTCAGCCTGAGGGAATGAAAGGGCTAAAAAAAAACACAAGCAAGCAGCAAAATTAGTTACTTTTTTAGGGAGTAATGCAATATTGTAATTGTAATTTTCTTTCCCCAACACTGATGGCCAGGATTTTTCTTCTCCAAACTTTTTTTTTTCACTAATAGTGCAGGGTTGTTGGCCAGGTCGTGGCCTTTGAAGTCTTTTTTGTTTCGTTTTTTCTCGATGTTATGTATTGAGCGTCATACATTTGCAGTTCAAAATCTTACCTCACTGAGCTCACAGCTGCTTTAAACACGAATTGCGATATCTACTGCTTCTACAGGGTCCGAGTAGACAGAGCTTTCCAAATGTTTCTGGATAAAACAAGATAAGAAACAGAGATTTCACCCTTGAGTGAATGAGGGGATCTAAGGAACTCAACCCTGACAGAAAACCTCTGAGAAATCTACAGCAGACGTTACCAACAGTCTCGCTCTGAATAAACGCACACCGATGGTTAGTTTCATCCATATAGTATTGCGTGGGTTGGGAGTGATTACTAAAACATAAAACATAAAGCTGATATAAAATTGAAAGTAGTGAAAATAGCGTTTAGATGTGTGTGCGTGTGTATGTGCAGGGGGTGGGAGGGGTTGCAGAGCTCTGTCAGAACTTCTCTTCCGCAGGCTGTCATGATCAAAGAGCGGTTGGACCCCCTATCAGACTCACACCTCATGCTCGCATATACACACAACTCAGCCAGCGGTTCACATCACACACACACACCGTGCTCAATTTACCCAGCCATCCATATCACAAGTATACACAGAGCTCTACACCTGCAATTACCTAAATAAATCACATCACAGTCACTAATTAAAGCGCGCAAGTGTGAGCGTGTTGTATAGATGCGTACGGTTGTGTTCTCATTTACTGCTGGCACTGGTCTAGCTGCTGATTCAGTGGTTCTAAAACTGTGAGTAGATGCTTATTTCAGCTGTGTTTGTGTGTTTGTGTTTGAGCGAGTGTGTTTCAGGTGCCATGCGTGTCTGTTTCCTGGTGTGTGCGTGTATGTGTGCCCATGTGTGGCGGCTGTTCTTTGTTAGGTAAATCCCAGTTGATTATGCAGTTCATTGTGTGGTTGTGCTGGTGCGGCGTCCAGAGAGCTGAGCGTGGAATTCTGACGGGGAGCCTCGCTGCAGACCAGATGACTCTCATGATTTTTTCCTGTCCCTCTTTTTGTTCCAACGGCCGACGCTGCTGTTCGCACAATCCCTCCGTCTAATCGCACATGCAGGTGTGCCCAACTTTCAGCTGCGAGAACTCAGGTAGTGTTTTCCACAACCACGCTCCTCTGCCTGGTAAACCGACAGATACCAAATTACTGATCAGCACTCTGTAAATATGGCTATTACAGAGGCTTGTCCTTCCCAGCAATTGCTTCCACTTGCATTTCTTTGGATTTGTTTGAATACTTACGAATGTTTCAAACACCTGCAGTCTTTGGCAGAACGATTTCGGGGGCATTCAAGCATGAAGCCTCTTAAACTATTCTCACTATTATCCTCAAAGAGATGCACAATTGTGTCTGGGCTCTTTTATCCTGCAGTCTTTATGGCAGAGTGTCTCTTGGGTGGATCAGTGTGTGATATTTCACATAGATATGTCACAGAGTTAAACGGTTAAAAAAAAAAAAAAACAATTTAAAAGATAGTAGATGGTGGTGATAGTAGTATCTTGTAATTGTGATTTTACAATTTATATCTTACAATGTGTCTTTATTTCAAATTTCATATTTTTAATGGCTTTACCAAATTAAATATTAATTACAAGATATACAATTAGAAGTCAGAAGTTTACATACAACTTGCAGAATCTGCAAAATATTAATTATATTTTATTAAAAAATAAGAGGTTCATAGAAAACGCATGTTATTTTTTATTTAGCGCTGACCCAAATAAGATATTTCACATATAAGATGTTTACATATAGTCAACAAGAGAAAAAATAATGAATTTTTAAAAATGACCTTATTAAAAAGTTTACATATACTGTGTTGTTACCTGAATGATCCACAGCTGTGTTTTTTTGTTTAGTGATAGTTGTTAATGAGTCCCTTGTTTGGTTTGTTCTAAACAGTTAAACTGCCCGCTATTTTTCAGAAAAGTCTTTCAGGTCACACAAATTCTTTTCTGGATTGCATTAAAAATAAGATGCAGGAGAAGCAAGTTCACTCTTCACTCTGTAAAACAAATGTCAATTTTTAAAAATTGAGATTGATACATCATCTGAAAGCTGAATAAATAAGCATTCCACTGATGTATGCTTTGTCAGGATAGGATAATATTTGGTTAAGACACAACTATTTGAAAATCTGCAAACCTTTTCCAACAATGACTGTATGATTTTGAGATCCATCTTTTCACAGTGGGGACAACTGAAACTGAGGGACTCGTATGCAACTATTACAGTAGGTTCAAATGCTCACTGATGCTTCAGAAGGAAAAACCATGCATTAAGAGCTGGGGGTGTAAACTTTTGAACTGAATGAAGATGTGTAGATTTTTCTTATTTTGCATAAATGTATATATTTTTTCATTTAGCACTGCCCTTCAGAAGCCACAGAAGATACTTAGATGTTTCCCAGAAGACAAAATAAGTTAAATTTACCATCATCTTCAAATTCCAAAAGTACCCCCGCCCCCCCAGCTCATAATGTGTCGTGTTTCCTTCTGAAGCATCAGTGAGCGTTTGAACCTTCTGTAATAATTGCATATGAGTCCCTCAGTTGTCCTCAGTGTGAAAAGATGGATCTCAAAATCATACAGTTATCACTGGAAAGAGTTCAAATACACAAAAATGCTTGTGGGACCTGAGTGACTTTTCTGAAGAACAGTAGTATTAAGAATCAAATGTATGTAAACTTTTGAACAGGGTCATTTTTATAAATTTTGCTATTTTTTCTATCTCTAAATTGAACTATTTGTTCTATTTTCTCTTGTGGACTATATGTAAATGTTTTTTTTTATGTGAAATATCTTATTCAGGTCAGTACTAAGTAAAAAAATATGCATTTTGTATGATCCCTCTTATTTTGATCAAATAATTAACATTTTGCAGATTCTGCAAGTGTAAACTTTTGACCTCAGCTGTACATTAACTCTTCATGAAAATCATCTAGTATTAAGATTTGTTGTGAGCTCAGTTGGCATTATGATAAAAAAGGAATCACATTTATCCACATTACAGGACTTTTTGATTTGTGAATAATAATAATAAATGACTGTGATAATAATAAATGATTAAATGAATTTGTGTAAAACACACATTAGACCAATAGTATTGGCCAAACGCTGATCCAACTAGACTAACCAAGTTGTCTGAACAAACATTTTCTTATTGAAGAATGTTACTGATTTGTTTAGAGCTTGCTAGCTCCCAGCATGCATTGCAGTATCAATGTTTTAGGATTATTTTTTGCTGCTATTTATTTTTATTTATGCTGCTATTTGTGACACCACCAGCATTTTTCTTGTGTTTTATTTAGAGATTTCTCTTACCCCAAAATGAAAATTGCAATAATTTACTCACTCCAGACCTGTATGACTTTCTTTTTTTCTGAGGAACATAAAAGAAGATATTCTGAGAATTTTTGGTCACAAAGACTTTTTCAGAATTTCTCTTTTTCTGATCCACAGAAGAAAGAAAGTCATACAGGTTTGGAATGACATGAAAGGTGAGAATAAAAGAATTTTTCGGTGAACTGTCCCTTTACAGATGCTTGTACAATACAAGATGCTTTCTTCTTCAGACGCACAAATTGCAAATTGTTTGAGTTTATTCAAACAGCTTATAAATGTATAATAATTAAGCTGTTATTTAAAAAAAAGGTGGTGCTACTTGATAATTTATTGACCACTTAGCTGAATTAAATGAGTTCTTTAGGATTCTAATAAAATTCTTAATGTTAGGAAGATGCATGCTCCTTCTCTTCTTCTTTTACTTTCTTTCTTTCTTTCTTTCTTTCTTTTTTTTTTTGCCCCCTAAGACCACTCACTTCAAAAAAGCATCAGGTTTATCCCAATTGGCAGTGGAAGTACGAGGCAGCCTCTTCCTGCCTCTGTGCCAACATAATTATTTTTTTCTGCAGGCACAATGCAAAACAACAAAAACAACAGCGGATGGAAGAAGAGTGACATCATTTGACATTTGCCTCGAATGGCTAAGCTACTATCGCCTGAAGAAAAGCAACCCTCTGCCTCCAAAAAACGCCTTCGACCCCATCTCTCCCTCCCTCTCCGCTCCACAGTGATGTGGCCCGCTCAGCTCAGGGGAGACAGCAGTGGAGGGGCAAGGAGAGAGAGGGCGCGAGGAAACGCGGTGGAATGTGCTGGAGAAGAGAAGGGGGGCAGTGAACCCTCCAAATGGCTGTGGAAGGGTTTTTTCCCCCCTTCTTCTTCTTCTTCTCTCAGTAGACACTTGGAGCTGTCTTTTGTCTCAAGGGTCTGAGTCTACAGTGTGTTGTTAGGACAACCAACAGGAACGGACGCCTGACAAAGTACAAAAAGGAGAACCACACACACACAGAGAGAGAGGGAGAGAGAGAGCAAGTGCAGGATGTCCTGGTGAGGTGTTCATTAGAATGAAGGAGCGAGGTGAAGGAGCCACACATACATACATACACGCATATTTTACGGCTCTCCCACTCCCAATGCCTCTCCTGTACTGTTAGAGGCAGAAAGAAACTGCTTTCTGGCGGTATTTGAAAAGAGGGTTAAAAAAGGCCCTATTCAGCGGCCGCAGCCCTTTATTAACACGCGCGCTTCTGTAACAGATGAGGGGGGAAAAATCCCCCGCGCGCACGGAGGTTGGTCTCGTGCTCAGGTATGATGTCCTTTCTGTTCTCGTTGCTCGCCTGCCATTGGTCGCCCCGGCTCCGGGGGAGGGGGCCTGTCCGCTCCCCCACCCCTCCTCGCGGCGGCCCCCTCGCCTCTGTCTGCGCGAGAGTGAATGGAGGAGCGCACAGCTGCACAACGCTGCTCAAACTCCGAGCGGCCCGACCGGCTGACTGACTGACTGACGCTGCTGTGCCCCGTGAAAGCGGCACTCTGATTGGGCGAGGCCACATCCACCTGCTGGCTCACAGTCGCTACTACCGACACCTATTCATGATCATCCGAACTGAGGCGCTGGAGCTGGAAACACGGGCTTTGGGCTCGGGATGACGTGTTCCGAGCCATGCTTTGGAATGAGGAATGCCGTTCCGCTAACTTTTCACCTCAGCCGCTTCCACGTCCTCTGGAGTCTGGAGCAGCCGGACAGACACTTTCACCGTTCATCATCTCTCTCCTGTCAGACTGCTGCGCCATGGCTCCTCTCATCCGGTCACTGATATTATCGATCAAGGGCTCCTCTGTCTATCTCTGTCTGACTCACTTATCTCTTACAGGGCAAACTCGAGAAAAATGAGGCGACGTCAAACTGTTAAAACAGAAAAGCAGGTACTAGTATGGCACGCAATTTTAACATTTATGCCGTAAAATTCACATTCTAATAGTGAGTAGGATACTGTATTATAGTGCATTTGATCAATAGCACTATTCATTCAATAGGTTCAACTGGCATATATATTCCAATACTGATTCTAATCTATTAAACTAGTCACTAGTAATTATTCTTTTTGTACTATTCAATTGTCATTGGTAACAAATAACACACTTTTTTTTGTGGTTTTTGTGGTTCAGATATTAACTATTTTTTTTCTTACGTTAACGTTATAATGTATTTCCAATTGATGATGGTGCTGATTCCAGTTTTACTAGTTTTACCTATTCATTATGTACTACTAGTTATTTTTTAGTTACTAGTTACTAGCCAGCTTGACTAGAACCTAATATACTAGTACCTACGAGACTTTTAAATCTTGCTAGTAATATTTTAATTGCAATATTAGTATTGCATTTAAAGTGAATTAGTTTTAATAGTAGTCTAATGTTTGCACTATTTATAACTGTTAAATAAAAAGCGATTGTAACTAGTGAGCTATCATGAATAAATGTTAATCCAGCTTGCCATAGTAGCCTACCAGTGTGTAGTGAACAGAAATGTTGCAGGAATGTCACACGGACGTTTCCAGTCGTTTCATCATCATGCGTTGGTCATTCTAATGTCATGTATGACATGGTGACGATTTGCGCTGCTAGTTTTTACGCACCGAACAGCACGTCAGCAGCCGAAGAACACAGCACGACCTTCATCGCGATTTATAGTTTTCCTTGTATAGGTTACTATGCGCTGTATTTGGTCTATTTTACAAGTTTTTGTATATTTTTTTTTTCAATGCAGAGTGGCTTGTCGGTTTGTAGCCTGCTCCTCCTGTTGCGCGTTTAGGTTGGAGAGAAAAGACTCAGTCGCCAGCGTTTTCCCGTTTTACTCTCAGACATCGCAATGGCTGGACAACAGGTGCATGTGCTGGAGATCCGTGTTATAAGCAATGTATCGACTGTTGCCATCAACCTCAAAATGCATCGGCTTGGCTACAAAAATGGAAATGTTAATCATTTAATTCACAAAGTCTGCGGTTTCTTCTCACACATTTGAAACCTAGCGCTATTTTTTAAGTTTAGGGATATGACGTTATTTTTGTCGATGTTGTATCGGAAAGATTGTCCTGTAATGGGCACAACGGTAGTGGTGACGACTATTGCAGTGCGATATAAGAGCACGGCAGCCTTGCAATGCCATACTCGCCCAGTGGAGGTCGCGCTACACTATAAAATTGAGAAAATGCGTTTGATGTGAATAGGCCGAATATAAGATTAGGCAGTTTCATTGTGTGTACATGCTTGAAAGACAACTCGCTCGTTGCTCTTTGCCCCGTATGGCTTTTTATTCCTATCTGAGAATGCTCAGGACTCATATAGGGATGGAAGCCATGCAGGGCTGGGGGACTGTGTCGTCATGGAGACTTGGTGCCCACAGCGTACTTTATATGCCAATCATGTGACACGCATACACCTGTCCTGGCATCGGTTTCGGGCACAGATGCCCATTGAGCCTGGCTGGCTGCAGGGAGAATATCTGATTCTGCTCTGCCAATCAAATCCACAGACGGTTCTCTGAAGTCTCACACTCGCACACACACACACTGGCTGGACATCTGCTGCAAAGTGACGCTAAAACAGCTGTTCATTTGCATCAGCACCACCAGGTACACACACATAGGCGTACACACACACAAAGTCAGGCCCAAATGTTAATGAACTTGACTGAATGAGGTTAATGTCCTTTATAATATAATTTTGAATATAAAAAACACAATATAGCACAGACTTCTTGTTTGTGTTATGGATGAAAAGCTAGTATCACAACACATGTGATACTAATACGATGTATGATGTCAATATATTTGAAACAGCCCACGCTGTTTATCATGTGTTCATCATGGCTCAAATCTTAACAAACGTAACAAGAAACCTTCAAATAATAAAAGAATAACTGTACAGTTGTCTGTGTGTTCATTTATTAATCCATATAACATAAAACGTGCTGTCAAATGATTAATCGCGATTAATCGCATCCAAAATAAAAGTTTTTGCTTGCATAATATAGGCTATGTGTGTGTAATGTGTATATTTATTACATATATTAATACACACACATGCATGTATATGTTTAGGGAAAATGTATTTATATATCATATAAATTACATGAATATAAATATATGCATGTGAATACAAGGAAATATTTTGAAAATACATACTGTATGCGTGTGTATTTA
Source organism: Labeo rohita (assembly GCF_022985175.1). Classification (NCBI taxonomy): domain Eukaryota; kingdom Metazoa; phylum Chordata; class Actinopteri; order Cypriniformes; family Cyprinidae; genus Labeo; species Labeo rohita. The sequence goes on along the minus strand of NC_066876.1, from coordinate 19,291,218 downwards.
TATATACGTAATTACACAGTAAACCTACATATATTATGAAACTTTATTTTGGATGCAATTAATCGTGATTAATCACTTGACAGTACAATAAAACGAAAAAAAGCCATCATGAAATCAAAAGAAAATATTTATTTTAAGAAAATGAAACATATTTTAAGAACCATTAGGAATTTTTTGACATTATTTTATGGTAACAGACACTTCCCCCAAAAATATCTACTGTAATGTGTCTAGATGTTATACTTCAAGTTTTATTTGTAATTTCCATTCTCAAAAGTGCTATATTCTTATTATAGTGCAGTAACCCTTTTTAATTAAAATTAGCATAAAATAAAGGTAGTGCAACAAACTAACAAGTATTTTGCACATTACAGTACGTGAAAATAAGCTGTTCTGCATTTGCATTTGACAGTATTATCCACTTATACACATGTACTAACCAAATATTAGTTCAAGCTAATCATAATTACAATAGTAAAAATTACCATATTTATCCGAACTATCCACCTTTTTCTCCCCGTAAGAGTGGGCGCTGCCATTTGTAAATGTTATTGGTCAGGCTTCCGGTCTCATACGCCTCCAGCTATTTTTAGCTGTACAAAACAGCTTGTTTTGCTGCTCGATATTGCAAATTGGTGTGCCTTACTATATTATTTTAATGTATTATCTTAATTATGAACACATTGGTTTGTAGAGCAAACAGTTTTACCGTTTACTGCATGCTGTTATTCTTCTCGCTACATATCTATGCTTGCTTAGGTGGACTGTGGTAGTCAGAGCTATATATATTATCGTCACCAACCGAAATGTTAATACTATATATGTATATATATATGATGATTACAGTAAAAAAAACTTGTACGACAACGCCTCCTAGCGTTTAAATAATCACATTACCCAGAATACTACTCATTCTTTAGCAGAGGCGGATGTGACGTATACGGATCCCCTGCATCCGAAGTGCATGCTTTTCGGTGTTATGAAAGGTGGGAGGTGATTTTGTTGGGTAACAGTGGTCTTTAGGTTACATTACATAAGTTGACGTGTAATGCAAGTCTCTTTGTTTCTCTGAATACACCAGAGTTCATTTATCCTGAAACTATCGGCGATCTCTCAGCAGCAGAAGAATGGCAAAGAGAAAAGAGACACAGCAGAAAACCGACACAAAGAAGCCGAAGCAGATTGCAAAGAAGAAACCGGCATCCAAAACACAGAAAACCAAAGGTATCTGTGCTGCATAAAATACACCTTGTCTGGCTGATGCTCAAACCTAGAATCAAAACTAGTCGCTGAGTTCAAATGCAGCTGAACAGTTAAATAATGAACTGTAATAGTGAATGTAGTGCACGGTTGATGCAGACAGCTGCGGTGTGCAGGTGTTAAGTAACTCTCGCTTGAGTTCTCTTGTGTAGTTTGTTATGAACTGGTGCACTTTAAATGAAAACAGCCCCTCTTGTCAGTTCATTGTTTGTGTCATGAATGTATGACATGATTGTGGGCGTGTCAAGCGTACATATTTGGGATCAAATGTGTGTTTTGGGTGCTTTAGTGTGAATTTTTAATGCCAAGAACCCCCCCAAAAATGATGCTCCTATTGTGACAGAAATTATTAAAGTAATACATATTTTATGTATCATATGAGATCCTGGACCACAATATTTTGATTTTTTTGCACCCTCAGATTCCAGATTTTCAAATAGATTTTCAAATAGTTCCTAACAAACTATACATAAACGGAAATCTTATTTATTCAGCTTTCAGATGATGTATATATCTCAATTTTGAAAAATTTACCCTTATGACTGGTTTTGTGGTCCATGGCCTCATATATACTGTGTATATAAAGCAGTGTTATTTTAGTATCATATGATACTATTGCTATTTTCATATATACATTTTCATTGTAACTTTAAATAAATATTAAGAATTTTGTTGTGTCTTTTTAAGTAGTTGTTTCTTTTAAGTAGTGTTTATACAAAAGTATGTCATTTTATTATTTTTTTTAATTTCTGGTTTAGTTATTTTAGCACATCAAATTAAACTAAATGAATATGAGAAATATTGCCTTGGTAACTAGCTGAGATTTTTTTTATTCTTATTCCACTGCATGTTTATATTATTTCAAGTAATAAAAGTGTTTTGTTTTATGGTTTTAGTTTTAGTTAACTATAATACTCATGCAAATGAGATAAATATTAAATACACTGCTGCTAAAAAGTTTGGGATCAGTAAGATTTTTAATGTTCTTTAAAGAAGTCTTTTCTGCTCACCAAGGCTGCGTTTATCTGGTTAAAAATACAAAAAAAAAAAATAGTAACATTGTGAAATATTATTGCGATTTAAAATTGTAGTTTTCTGTTTGATTATACTTTAAAATAGATATATTCCTGTGGTGAAAAGGTGAACTTTCAGCATAATTACTCCAGTCTTCAGTGTCACATGATTCTTCATCCATTCTGACATGCTGATTTATTACCAATGTTGGAAACAGTTGTGCTGCTTAATTATTTTTTTTTTCAGCCTGTGATAGTTTTTTCAGGATTCTTTGTTGAATAAAACATTATAAAAAACAGCATTTATTTAAAATGGAAATCTTAGCCAACTATATACACTACTGTTCGAAGTTTTTTTTTTATTTCTTTCTTTGAAAGAAATTAATACTTTTATTCACCAAGGATGTGTTAAATTGATAAAAAGTGATAGTAAATACTTATATTGTTAGAAAAGATTTCTATTTTGAATAAATCCTGTTCTTTTTAACTTTTTGTTTATCAAAGAATCCTGGAAAAAGTATCATGGGTTCCAAAAAAAATATTAAGCTGCACAACTGTTTCCAACATTGATGATAAATCAGCATATTTGAATGATTTCTGACGTAATGGGCTGGAGAAATGGCTCATGAAATTTCAGCTTTGCATCACATGAATAAATTCTATTTTAAAGTATATTAAAATAGAAAACTCGTATTTTAAATTGCAATCATATTTAATAATAATATTTCGTAATATTACTTTTAATGTATTTTTGATTAAGTAAATACAACTATGATGAGCATAAGAGACAATTTAGCATAGATAATATTTTATAACATATATACACTGCCCTCCAAAAGTTTGGAAACACCCTAGAAAAGTGGGGTTTTGGACAATATTGGCATGAATCCTTTTTAATTTGTGATAATTTTGCACTGAGAAGGAACAACACAAACTACGAAAACATATTTTCTTACATAAACAGTTTATACATAGAAAAATTTAAATTTTAGACATATCAAAATATCCACCGTTAGCAGTTATTACAGCTCTGCATAATCTGGGCCTTAATTCATTGTATTCTAAACTTAATTGGCAATCAATTGTTGAAGCTATTAAGGTGTGCTGACCCAAAAATCTTTTAAAAACCTGGGCCAAGTTTAAACCACTATCCAGGCATCACAGCTGGCAAAGGGGCATGTCTGATTTTGACATGTATATATTGCCATTATTATGTAATCAAAATGAAATTTATTATTGCTGGTCTTCAGTGATAATGTCAAGTTACTTTAATGTATTTGCACCAAAAAAATGATAAGGATTTATGCTGATATTATCCAAATCCACACTTTGCCAGGGGTGTTTACAAACTTTTGGAGGGCAGTGTATGTTACTGATGTTATTCAATGTTTATGTTAATTATTTGCAAGTAAAACGTGCCGGCATGATGCGACATGTATAAATTCTTCTTGGCATTGCAGAGAAGGCCATATAGAGATTTATTTTATACTGTTGAAAATTCTCAATTAAATAAAACAATGTTGTTAATTTTAATAATGAAAGAGTAATAATTCTGTATAAATGAATGATCTGCTATCAATGCTGAATGTTCTGCTCTCATCATGACTTGTTTGTTTGTTTCAGAAAATAGTAAAGTGGACAAAAACAACCGCAAAAACTCAAAGGTAGCATCTCGTGCGTCCAGAAAGGTAAAAGCTTCCTCTGATGAGAGGACAAGCAAATACTTCCAGGAAAGTGAAGTTAAAACTGAAGAGCCAGAGGACATGAGTGACCACAGTGAGGAGATGAGCCCCAAGCTCATAGAGCACTCATCACCATCAAAACAAGTCAAAGACGAGGAAGAGAGTGAAGATGAGGAGGACTGGGAGGAAGTGGAAGGTACATAGTTTAGATTCAGTATCACAAGTGAGTAACTGTCATCTATGCTCTCATGTTTTTCACCACTTATGCACACTGACAGTACCCTGTTTTGAACTGTGTGCTTTCTCAGAAATGGCCGAACCGCTGGGTCCTGTGAACTCGACTGAACTGGCAGTTGTGTCAAAACCTGTGGAGATTGAGATCGAGACTCCAGACATGGCTCGCAAGAGGCAGAGGAAGTGAGTGTTTGTGATAGAGAGTTTAACGAAGGGCAGATTGCCAAGCAATGAAATTCTTTAGTGCGGTAAATGCCCACAAGATAGTTGCAGTCGCGTTCATAAGAGAAGCAGTGATGGTCAGACAGATAACGAGGAAAATCGTAACACCATGACAACTGTTTCCAGGGAGAAAAGAAAAGCAGAGTTTGAAACTTACCTGCGTCGAATGATGAAACGATTTAACAAGGACGTGTTGGTGGATACCCACAAGGTATGTGTGTGTATTTCTGTTGTAGTTTTTATTTCCAGCTAAATCAACTAAATATACACATAACATTCAAAGGTTTGGGGTTGATTCAATTTTTTAGAAGTCTTTTATGCTCACCAAGGTTTCATTTATTTGAAATATATTAAAAAATGTTTGGGATCAGTAGGATTTCTAAAAGTAATATTGTGAAATGTGACCCTGGACCTGCACAAAACCAGTCATAAGGGTCAATACTACATCACCTAAAAGCTGAATAAATAAGCTTTGATTGATGTATGGTTTGTTAGGATGGGACAATATTTGGCCAGGATACAACTATTTGAAAATCTGGAATCTGAGGGTGCAAAAAAATCAAAATATTGAGAAAATCACCTTTAGGGTTGTTCAAATGAAGTTCTTAGCAATGCATATTACTAATCAAAAATTAACTTTTGATATATTCACGGTAGGAAATTTACAAAATATCTTCATGTAACATGATCTTTACTTAATATCCTAAGTGATATTTTTGGCATAAAAGAAAAATTGATCATTTTGATCCATACAATGAATTGTTGGCTATTGCTACAAATATTCCTGTGCTACTTAAGACTGGCTTTGTGATACTTTAAAATGTAATTTATTCCTGTGATACAAAGCTGAATTTTCAGCATCATTACTCCAGTTGTCAGTGTCACATGATCCTTTAGAAATTATTCTAATATGATGATTTATTCTTCTTAATATTATTGCTTCTTAATATTTTTTTGGACACTGATACTTTTTTCAGGATTCTTTGATGAATAACGTTAAAAAGCATTTATTTAAAATAGAAATCTTTTGTAACAGTATACACTACCGTTCAAAGTTTGGGGTCAGTACATATTTTTCTTTCTTTCTTTCTTTGAAATAAATTAATACTTTTATTCAGCAAGGTTGTGTGAAATTGATAAAAAGTGATAGTAAAGACTTAGTAAAGAAAAAAATCTATTTTGAACTTTTTATTCATCAAAGAATCCTGAAAAAAGTATCACAAGGTTCCAAAAAAATATTAAGCAGCACAGCTGTTTCCAACATTGATAATAAATCAGCATATTAGAATGATTTCTGAAGGATGTTTTGACACTGAAAACTAGAGTAATAGTTGATGAAAATTTAGCTTTGCATCACAGAAATAAATTCTATTTTAAAGTATAGTAAAATAGAGAACTGCTATTTTAAATTGCAGTAATATTTAATATTTTTTTTCTGTATGTTTGATCAAATAAATAAAACTGATGAGCTAAGAGACTTCTTTAAATAATAAAACATTAAAAATCCTACTGATTCCAAAGTTTTTAACAGCAGTGTGTATAGTTAAATAAAACTTATTACAAATAACTCTTAACTTTTTTTAACAAATCATAAAACGTAATGTATTGTATCTGTGTTTAATGCAATAATAGTATTTTTTTTATTGCTTGTATTGTACTGGTGTATGATTTCTCATTTATTCTGTCAAACAGGTCCACCTGCTTTGCTTGTTGGCCAGCGGTGTGTTCCGAAACAGACTGTGCTGTGAGCCTGACCTGTTAGCTCTCGCTTTGTCAATACTGCCTGCCCATTTTACCACACTTGCCAAGAAACGCACAAACAGTGGCTTCCTGGAAGGGATTCTCAAATGGTAAACCTGATTTGTCTTCTTGCGAGTATTCCACTTGTTTAATTAAAGCGATCAGTATGTCAATATTTACTCATCCTCATGTTGTTTCAAAAGTATATGATTGTATTTTTCTTCTGTGGATCACAAAAGAAGATATTTTGAGAAATGTCTTAGTATTTGTCAGTACAATGGAGGTCAGTGAACTCTGATTGGTTGTTGAATGTTGATTTGGTTACCAACATTCTTCAAAATATATTCTTTTGTGTTCCAAATAAGAAAACGTCATACAGGCTTGGAACCATATGAGGGTGAGTATCATAAGATTCACAATTTAAAATAATCACAGGTTTCAAGCAACGTTCACATTAAACCCGGCCTTACCTGAGGAGAAAGGGGTGGATTTGAGGACGGTGCTGGAAAAGCGAATTGACTGTTTATCAGCAAGGGACCATGAGGAGATGACCTATGTGAGGGAGATTTCACTTTGTATTAAAAAAATATATATTTTTTTTTTTGTGTCTCCTAACCCCAGACTTTTGAATAGTAGCGTTATGTTCTTTAACCAAGTTTGGTTCTGACCTGTGATTTCGCTTCCCGTAGCTGTTCTTATTGGTGCTGCGGTCATTGCGAATCTTCTGCCGGTTGGTTCTATCACTGCAACCTCTTCCTCTGAAGCCGCCGCCTGCCAGCAAGGTGACATTTGGATTATTTTTATGTAACTTTTTCTTGTGTACAAATGATTACTTTGTGTTTTTAATGGACCGAGCATGTTTATTGTTATTAGAACAAGACCACGCCTACCAAGAGCTCTTCAGAAAAAGATCAGTCTGAGAAATCCTCCCCGGAGCCCAAGATATCTCCTGGATCCAAACGTCCTTCATCAGCCCGTAAAGCTGCTGTAAAAGAGGAAAGAGGCGGAAAGAGAAAGAAAAAGAAAGAGGAAGGTGAAGAGAAAGAGGCAGCAGGAGGACAGAAACCCAAAAACAGCAGAAGAAGAAGTGTAGCCTCAAAAGTGTCGTACAAAGAAGTCAGCAGCGAGGAGGAGGAGGACCAGAGTGAGGAAGAGTTTCAGCCATCCAATGAGGACAACAGTGAAGACTCTGACGGGGCCATGAAAGTATGCAGAAAGTCAAAGGTGAAAGGAAAAGGTCGGGCTCCTCGGAGGGCGAGCAAGGTTAAACAGGAGGAGGAAAGCGAAGAGGAGGAAGAGGAGGAGGAGGAGGAGGAAGAAGAAGAGAAGGAGGTGAAGAAACAACGACGTAAAAGAAAGGAGGGAAAAGGGGTGGATGAGTGGTTGGAGGTTTATTTGGAGAGTGCTGGGCAGTGGGTGTGTGTCGATGTGGATCAAGGTGTTGGCCAACCGCAGCTATGCTCCGATCAGGCCACTCATCCGATAACTTACGTGGTGGGTGTTGATGACGAAGGGTACCTGAAAGATCTTAGCAGCAGGTATGACCCCACATGGCTGACGGCTTCGCGTAGACGCCGCGTCGACTCAGAATGGTGGGAGGAGACTATGGAGCTCTACAAGTCTCCAGATACTGAAAGAGGACAGAAGGAGGATCAGGAGGTAGGTGTGCACTTACACTTCTGTTCATAACTTTGGAGTCAGTAAGAATTTTTTTTTTTTTAAGAAATTACTTTTAGTCAATAAGGACACATTAAATTGATCAAATACAACTTTTTATTTATATAAAAGAATCTGTATTTTTGATCATGTAAATGCAGCTTTGATGACCATAAGAGACATCTTTCTAATCTTACTGATCCTTTTTGAGTGGTAGTGCATTAAGACTCATCTGTGCTCCTCATCCACAGATGCAGGCAAAGTTATTAGACAAGCCGTTGCCGACATCCATTGCAGAATACAAGAACCATCCGTTGTACGCTCTAAAGAGGCATTTGCTAAAATACGAGGCCTTCTACCCTGCTACAGCTGCTGTCCTGGGGTACTGCAGAGGAGAGCCAGTTTACTCACGGTAAACTCTATATAGTTTGTTGGATATAAGAATATACAGTTGAGGTCGAAAGTTTACATACACCTTGGAGAATCTTAAAAATGTTAATTATTTTAACAAAATAAGAGGGAGATCCATCTTTTCTCACTGAGGACAACTGAGGGACTCATATTCAACTATCACAGAAGGTTCAAATGCTCACTGATACTTCAGAAGGAAAACTTTTGAACAGAAAACTTTTGAACAGAATGAAGATGGGTACATTTTTCTTATGTTGCCTAAATATTATATTTATTTTTCATTTAATATTGCCCTTCAGAAGCTACAGAAGATACTTGCATGTTTCCCAGAAGACAATATAAGTTACATTTACCCTGATCTTCAAATTCCAAAAGTTTTCACGCCCTGGCTCTTAATGAATTGTGTTTCTTCCAGGAGCATCAGCGAGCGTTTGAAGCTTCTGTAATAGCTACATATGAGTCCCTCAGTTGTCCTCAGTGTGAAAAGAAGGAACTCAAAATCATACAGTCATTGTTGGAAAGGGTTCAGATACACAAAAATGCTGAAAAACCAAAGAATATGTGGAACCTGAAGGATTTTTCTTAAGAATAGCGGACAGTTTAACTGTCCAGGACAAACAAGGGACTCACGAACAACAATCACTAAAAAAAAACAAAAAAAAACAGCTGTGGATCATTCAGGTAACAACATAGTATTAAGAATCAAGTGTATGTAAACTTTTGAATAGGCTCATTTTTATAAATTCAACTATTATTTTCTCTTGTGGACTATATGTAAACGTCTTTTATGTGAAATATCTTATTCAGGTCAGTACTAAATAAAAAAGAACATGCATTTTGTAGATTCTGGCCTCAACTGTATGGCGCCACAACATTATTATGTTCAGTATAAATGATAAATGAAAAATTGTTTGCAAATCTGCTTTAGAAGAAACATACTGTTATATTATTTTTTTTTAACATTTTATTTTTTTAACATTTACTTTTATTCAGTGTTTAGTAATTTATGTACTCTTGTCTTTTAAGTTATTTTAAACATATTTCTGTCTTTAATTCATTTATTATTTAGTTTTTTTTAGTGCTTCTAATATTCGTGTAAGCTTTTATGTTTGTATTTTTCTAATGTTCATATTTTTTTTTTCACCTGTATTGAAATTACTGAAAACATTTTTAATAGTTTTAGTTAACAATAAGAATGTCAGTGAGTGTCAGATAATGGCAAATGTGATCAAAACCATTATAAAACCATTCTGCACATACATTATTTTCTTATTCTGTTGATGTTGCCCAAATTGGAGACATTAGAACAAATAGAAATGCAGACCATTTGTGTTTATGATGTTCATTTATTTTTAGAGACTGTGTGCACACGCTCCATTCTAGAGATACCTGGCTGAAGGAAGCAAGAACCGTTCGACTAGGAGAGGAGCCATACAAAGTCTGTTCTAATCATGATTTAATTATTTTTCCCCTTTTTCACATGCACTTGACCTTTTTACAATAAATGACATGACTTCTAGCTAATTTTTTAAAGCTAATGTTTGTCAGATGGTGCTTGGTTTTTCCAACCGATCTCGTAAAGCCAGGATGATGTCCGAGCAGAAAGATGTCAAAGATCTGCCTCTCTTTGGAGTCTGGCAAACTGAAGAGTACCAGCCTCCAATCGCCGTTGATGGCAAAGTGAGTTCAAATTATTTTAATAGTTTAGTTCACTTACAGAAAAAAAAATTCTGATAATTTACTCACCCCCATGTCATCCAAGATGTTCAAGTCTTTCTTTCTTCAGTAGAAAAGAAATTAAGGTTTTTGAGGTAAACATTCTAGGATTTTTCTCCATATAGTAGATTTAAATGGTGCCCAACAGTTTGAAGGTCCAAATTGCAATTTCAGGGCAGCTTTAAAATGAAACAATCAGTCATTTTCTATATACTTTTTAACCACAAATGCTCATCTTGCACTAGCTCTGCACTGTGCAACTACACACACACACATTACATAGTCACATTGGAAAGGTTCCTCTGTTCATCTGTGCAAATCAGTTCAAAAATGGTAGCAATAAGCTCCAACTTTAAAATCGTCCAGCATCGTTGTTTTACCTTTTTTTTCAAAGGGGGTTTTCCTTTTTTGCATGTTTGCTTTGTAAACACTAAGTCGGTACTTCCAACTACGTCACACATGCATAACTTCGTAATGTGTGAAGTCGAGCTAGTGCAAGATGAGCATTTGTGGGGTTTTTTTAGAAAGTAACCAATCGTTTCGCTAGATAAGACACTTATTCCTCGGCTGGGATCGTGTAGAACCCTTTGAAGCTGCAGTGAAACTGCAATTTGGACCTTCAGCCCTTTGGCAAGCATTGAAATCCACTATATGGAGAAAGATCCTGGAATGTTTTCCTTAAAAACTATCATTTCTTTTCGACCGAAGAAAGAAAAAGATATGAACATCTTGGATCACATATGAGTGTGTAAATAATAAAGACATTTTTATTTTGGAAGTGAACTAATCCTTTAATAATGTTGGTTAAATTTAATGAACATATTTGAGTAAGATGCTGGCGTGCTGATCTAAATTTATATGTGTGCGGATGTTTCAGGTGCCACGAAATGAGTTTGGGAACGTATACATGTTTAAGTCATGCATGTTACCAGTTGGATGTGTTCACCTTCATTTGCCAAATCTACACAGAGTGGCTCGAAAACTGAACATAGACTGTGCTGCAGCAGTGACGGGTTTTGATTACCATTGTGGATTTGCACATGCAGTGTAAGTTTGAGCGTCTTTATCTGTTTGCAATAACATGTCCCAACCAGGTGGAATTTGATAAAGGCTATCTCTTTCCATGTACGTGTTTTGTCCAGCCACGACTGTCATGTTCCACAGCAGTTTCACATTCAGTGATTGAATAGTGTGCTTATTTGGTACATAATGTACATATAAATGTATGAAGGTGTTTCTGTAAAATCTAAAATTTGATTGGCTCAATATATTTCAGTAACGATGGCTATATTGTCTGCGAGGAACACCAAGAAATCCTGAAAGCAGCCTGGGAAAATGAGCAAGATATCCAGCAAAAGAAAGAACAAGAGGTGTGTTGATTTCTTGCATCTATCGAAGTTCTTTCTCAGTCAGTAATGTTGTCTTTCACAACAGCATCACCATCTAAAACTCTCTAGTGTTACAAAAATGTCAGCTTTATTTAACACTGAAGCAGTGTTTTAGCTAGGAAATAGTATTATGATTTTAGAGTGAACAATTTGTGTTTTGTAAATATTATGGTGACCACTTTTTAAATTTTTTAACAGAAACGTGAGAAGCGTGCAGTGGCTAACTGGACTCTGCTGGTCAAAGGCCTGTTGATAAAAGAGAGGCTGAAGCGTCGCTATGGTCAACAGGGGCTGGCATCAGGGGCGGGGCTTACGCAAGGAAAAGAAGGTGGGGCTGAAGGACTGTCCTCAGATGAGGAGGAAGAGGGCGGGGCTCAGACAGCTCCACCCTCTCTAGCTACATCATGGCCGCAGAACAGGCAAGAGGAACAAGAGGAAAAGATCGTTAGGCGTGTAACTAGACGAGAAAAACGTGGAGAGGAGAAACATCTCTTCCCTTTTGAAAAAGTTTGATTAAATTGGCTCCTTACTATTTCACTTTCCTTATCCTCCTTTTTATATGCATTTATAAGCATGTATTGTCTGTAACTGTGAGCTCTACTGTACATCGTTAGCCCCAACCATTTTATAACTGAAATAGCTGCATATGCAGGGAATTTTGAAAATGTCAAACATTTGTTCATTTTCATTTTCAGACTGTATATTTGTTTTTGTATCAAAATAACATATTTTTATAGAACATGCTGTTGAAAAAACATCCAAATAAACAAATGCTATGTTGCAGCTTTTTGGGTCTGTGAATTATGAGTTCCAAAAATGTCTTTCTCTTCTTCTAGGTGTCATCTGGTCATGCACACAGTAGTATTTTTGTCTATTATCTGGGAAAACAAATTCAGTTTGGAGGTATCTTGACACCAGGTTATAGAGTTCATATATTAGCACATTATTTACCATTTTAAACTCCGCTTTAAATAACTTCAGTTACTATTAAAGTTGCATTGAAAGAGAAAGAGCTTCATGTTTCCAAATCTTTTGATCATGTATATCAGAGTGTAATGGGTTGGTTGGGGACTTGGTTCTATTCAGCGTTTTGCTGGATTTTGAATAAGGAAAAATTATGTATTAAAAGCCAGGGGTGTAAACTTTTGAATGGAATGAGGATGTGTACGTTTTTCTTATTTTGCCTAAATATCGGGGTTTTTTTTCATTTAGTACTGCCCTTCAGAAGCTACAGAAGAAAGTAACATGTTTCCCAGAAGACAAAATAAGTCAATTTACCCTGATCCTCAAATTCAAAAAGTTTTCACCCTCCAACTCTTAATGCATCGTTTTCCCTTCTGAAGCATCAGTGAGCTTTGTAACCTTCTGTAATAGTTGCATTCGTGTCCCTTAGTTGTCCTCAGTGTGAAAATATGGATCTTAAAATCATATAGTCGTTGGAAAGGGTTAAAATACACAAAAATGCTGAAAAACAAAAGAATTTGTTGGACCTGAAGGACTTTTCTGAAGAACAGCAGTTAGTTTAACTGTTCAGGACAAACAAGGGACTCATGAACAACTATCACTAAACAAACAAAAAAACACAGCTGTGGATCATTCAGATAACAACTCAGAATGAAGAATTAAGTGTATGTAAACTTTTGAACAGGGTAATTTTTATAAAATCGATAACATGCATTTTGTATGATCCCTCTTATTTTGGTAAAATAATTAGCATTTAGCAGATTCTTCAAGGTGTGTGTAAACGTTTGACTTCAACTGTATATTCTGCCATTCAAAAGTTTGGGATTCATTTTTTAATGCTTTTTTAAAAGTCTGTTATGCTCATAAAGGGTGTGTTTATTTGATTTAAAATACAGAAAAATCAGTAATATAGTGAAATATTATTGCAATGTAAAATAGTGATTATCTACTTTAATATACTTTAAAATAGAATTTATTCCTGTGATGCAAATCTGAATTTTCAGCATCATTACTCCAGTCTTCAGTGTCACATGATCCTTCAGAAATCACTCTATTATGCTGATTTATCATCAATGTTGGAAACAGTTGTGCTGCTTAATGTTTTTGTAACCTGTGATACTTTTTTCAGGATTCTTTCCTAAATAAAACGTTAAAAATAACAGCAGCTCTAAGAGAAATTAATGTTAAATTAATAAAAGGTGATACTAAAGACATATATACTATTTTGAATAAATGCTGCTCTTCTTAACATTACCATCGTTCTAAAAGTTCTTTTTATGAACTACTGAAGTATACTAAACAACACATTTAGTTTTTTGTTTCATCTCTATTAACAAAGCAAGCAGGTCTTTAAGGTATGAACTTGCTATGAGGTCGCCTTTCTCTGTTTGCCTTTGTACCTAACTTCCACTCTGTAAATCAGGTTTCTTGTTTTGTTGACCTACATTTGCATAAGCGTGCGCGCGCGTGTGTTTGATCGCAAGTATGTATGTCAGTTTTGAGTTTGTGTGAGTTTGTGTGGCCCCTCCTCGGCAACAGAAGCCTGTTCACCGTTGAAAACAGCCTCGCACTCGGACACGGAAGTGACGCCACTCTAGAATCCCCCCCGTACTTCCGATCTTCAGCGCTGCTGCGACTCATCTGAGCGAACGGATCGGATCTCTGTCCCGAAATCTTTCTACAGCCAGCGTCGAGTGGCGGCCCGACGCGGTCCGGCAGGTGAGTAAAGTCAGTATGTTGCTTACGACGGGGGGCTTTAAACGATTAGAGCAGTGGGTTTGGCGAGCGAACCAAAACGGCCTTGTTTACATACGAATCCCCGAGCTGGAGTGCGCGCTGGCGGATGATTGCAAATAAAGCCCTTAAAGCGACATTCAACGATCCTTGCATTCACTTAAACAAGTTTAATTAGAGTATATGCACTTTAAACTGCGGGATATGTTTAGTGAAACAACAGATATCCAGAGGAATAAAGCGGGAGAGAGGGACTCTGCGCATCGATCGCGCTGCTGTATGTATGTGCTGATCTAGAGAGGAGCAACAGCTGGTGCGGCCCGATTCATATGGAGTAAACAAAGCACAACCCGTACTGTCAGTACCGTGAGTTTGCAGTCCTTGCTCAACCCCCACCCGACCCCTACGCACTTAAACCATGATCCGTAACCCAGCTGAGCATGATATTATGCATGCCACCCAGCGTCGCGCTCTATTTATAGCTCCGGGAGGAATGCTAGGGATAGACAGTGGGACCTTCAGGTCGTCCCATGACTGTGGGTTTTCCGACCCACCCGGTACCGATCCAGACCCCGTGCACATTCTGAGTTTAATGTGCACTGATTGTTTGTTCAGTCGAATCGGTGACTGTCATCACATCGGCAGGCGCGCACACACGCAAAGCTCTGATCTCTGTGATCATCAGGCGCGCGGTCACGCGGCCTTCTCTGCTCCTGCTGTCCGGTTGGACTATCAGTGCACCGTTTAATCCGTTAAAACGCAACGCTAAGCCGCTCTGCATGTGAGGTTATGATTGTCTTACGCTCAAAGAGTTGCCTGGCCACTGGTAATACTGAGACAAACATCTAAAAGTACAACCTTCAGATAGTTTCCAAGGTGTGTTGATCTGTAAATATTGGAACGGCTCCTTGACCGGTTGGGTCAAGCTCAGCGAGTGTCATTAAAGTTAAGTACACTAGCAAGGCTGCTTTCACCATGTATATTCTATCTGTGTTTTTGGAAATTGTCTAATGTTACCAATGAAATTTTGAAGACAGCTAGCCGCTTCTTATTACAGAGTGCAAACAGAGCTGAAGTGAGAAATCATTAAGTTTCTTTACAGAATTGATTTTGAACAATAAATTATTAATCTTTAAAGACAGACCTACTGTGAGCCGTGAGGTTATTCAGTAGTATATGCTTTTGTTGAAGCCGTCAGACCGCATTATTTGAATGATTTTTGACAATTATTTTCTAACAATTATTTGAACATTTTTTTTGCTTTAGTTCACCCAAGAATGTCATTCCAAACCCGTAAGACTTTCGTTCATCTTAGAAACACAGATGAAGATATTTCTGTTTTCAATTTGAATATATTTTAAAATGTAATGTATATCTGTGATTTTCAAAATTTTTAGCATCATTACTCCAGTCACTTGATCCTTCAGATCATTCTAATATTCTGATTTGCTGCTCAATTTTTTGTTAATTATTATTACGTTGAAAACAGCTGAGTAAATTTTTTTTCAGGGTTCTTTGATGAATAGAAAGTTCAGAAGAACAGCATTTATCTGAAATAGAATTCTTTCGTAACATTATGAATGTCTTATAACGTTTTTTATTATCTTCACTTTTGATCAGTTTTAAACATTCTTGCTACATAAAAGTATTAATTTCTATAATTTCTTCTTAAAATTCTTTTTACTTCAGATAAATGCTGATCTTTGGATCTTTTTATTTATCAAAGAATCCTGAAAAAATGTACACAACTGTTTTAAAAATTGATAATATTAATAAAAAAAATTCTTTGACAGCAAATCAGCATATTAGAATGATTTCTGAAGGATCATGTGACACTGAAGACTGGAGTAATGATGCTGAAAATTCAGCTTTGATCACAGGAATAAATTACATTTTAAAATATATTCAAATAGAAAGCAGTTATTTTAAACAGTAAACATATTCACAATATTACTGCCTTATTGCTGTATTTTGGATCAAATAAATGCAGGCTTGGTGAGCAGAGGAGACTTTTTTTAAAAAACATTAAAAATCTTACTGTCCAAAAACTTTTGACTGGTAGTGTATCACAATCCATTTTAGCTAGTTGTATAATGATATTATTATCCTACAAATTATCATTAATTATTATCCATTATTATCGCACAGATAATGTACAGTCATTATTGCATAATAAATTCCAATACCAAAAGTCATGTTGGATATTGAGTTCAGTGTTCCTGGGTGCTCTGCGGTCTCTTTCTTCTCACATAATGAAATAATTTCAACTCGAATCAATATTTCATGTCCATTCATATATTTATTAAGGAGCGGTGTAATAAGTGAGGAAAGGTAGAGTCAAAATAAATCCCTTCACGATGGTACAATTTAAATCCATTTAAACATAGAAAGTAAAAATTGTATTTATATTCATCTACATAAGTTATTTTGAGTATAAGCTTTTAGGTTAAATATCTTTTATACAGTCTAACCATGTATAAATGACAAATACTAATAATCCAAATAATGTGTTTTTCTTCTCTCTTTCAGTATTTTTTTTCTCTGAGCTTATCCCTTGCTCCGGTTCCTCATGAGTGACGGGGAGTGTGATTTCTTCTGCTTTTTTCGGTGCTGCTAAAAGCCACAGGGCCCCCTGGGATTCTCGGTCCGGTCGGGGGCGGAGAGGAGCAGCTCAGTAGCTGCTGATTAGTGGAGAGCAGCTGTCAGTCAGGGAAAGGTCGGGCCCGGAGGGCTATGTCTGTGGACATGAGTAGCCAAGCCTCAGACAGTAACGAGGAATTCGAAGATGACGAAGATGTCGTGGAGGGCGACATCCCTGATTATTATGATGGACTTGATGATGACGTGGCGGTGGAAGAACCGTTTGACCCGGAAGAGTACCAGTTCAATTGCTTGACATACAGGGAGAGCCAGAGGGTACTAACTGAGGAGGTCAACAATGTAGCCAGTGCCCTAAAGGTGAGGGAGTAATGAGTGAAAATGCTTGACAGATTTATTGTTGGCTGACAATATTTAGCTGAGTATTTACGTATATTTCCTAGCTATAAATTTTTCAGACTATTCATGGAGTTTAGTCTGTCAATACGGAGATATTTTTTCTCCCTTCAGGTGTCACCAGCTGTAGCCAAACTGGTCCTTGTACATTTTCACTGGCAAGTGTCACAAATACTCGAAAGGTAATTAAATACAGCAAAGCATGCCCACACAAAATATGTACACTTTTATGGGTAGTTAGTTAACATGAAAAGTGAAATGTTATACTTCATCTAAAATGAATTAAATGTTTTTGTAATTCTTTTGTAATTACTCATGACATCTGAGAGACTACTGTTTAGAGGTTTGAGGTCAGTCAGGTCAGTTTACATTCTCCTTTTAGAATCATTAAAAATGTTAATTATTTTACCAAAATAAGAGGGAACATGCAAAATGCATGTTATTGTTTGTTTAGTGCTGACCTGAATAAGACATTTCACATAAAAGATGTTTACATATAGTCCACTTGAGAAAATAATTAAATTTATAAAAATGACCCCAATCAAAAGTTTACATCCCCTTGATTCTTAAAATGGTGTTAAAAGATGGATCTCCAAACCATACAGTCTTTGTTGGACATAGTTCAAATACACAAAAATGCTGAAAAATCAAAGAATTTGTGGAATCTGAAGGATGTTTCTAAAGAACAGTTCAAGGAACAGTTAACAGGGGAATTATGAACAGCTACCTCTAAACAACAACAAAAAACGGCTGTGGATCATTCAGGTAAAAACACAGTATTAAGAATCAAGGGGATGTGAACTTTTCAACTGGGTCATTTTTATAAATTCAACTATTATTATCTCTTGTGGACTATAGGTAAACATCTTTTATGTGAAATATCTTATTCAGGTCAGTACTAAATAAACAATAACATGAATTTTGTATGATCCCTCTTATTTTGGTAAAATAATTAACATTTGTAATGATTCTAACAAGTACAACTGTACAATAACCATTAAATACAATGTTAAAATAACCATTTTCTTTTATATATATATATATATATATATATATATATATATATATATATATATATATATAATTTTTTTTTTTTTTTTTTTTTTTTTTTTTTTTTTTTCCACTTACTTTAAACTTTTGAAAATTAGCGTAAATGATATTTGTCACTGCAGAAATTCTTAGGTAAACTGCAAAAAGACTAAAAGAATAAAAAAATAATGAAAATGCAGTTAAATACAGCACCGAAAATATTAATTACATTCATGTTTAACTTAAAATCCTGATGTTAAAAAGTTTTTGGACACTCCGTTTTGTTACTTCTGTCTCAATCTGTTAATATTTCTCTTGTATCTGAAGGTATAAGTCCAATTCCTCTCAGTTGCTATGTGAAGCCCATGCTCAGCCTACAAGCATCTGCAGATCTCTCACTGTGAGTTCCTATAATCTGTGTCTGTTTTTATATGTGAGAACTGTATTTTACATAGTTATTTGATGAAAAATATATTGGGGTTTTTTTGTGATTAAAACTCCCTCAAAGGAGACCTATTATGCATCTTTTTACAATATGCAGTATAAGTCTCAAGTGTCCCCAGAATGTGTCTGTGATGTTTCACTTCAAAATACCCCACAAATCATTTTGAAAATGCTAAATTTGAGTGGAAGCAGAAACATGCTGTTTTCCATGCATGTCTCTTTAAATGCAAATGAGCTGCTGCTCCCCGCCCACTTTTCCAGAATAGAGCTGCGCTTTTACAGTTTGTACCACAGATATTCTGCCAAAAAACATTAGTTTTGGTTATGATTATCAAGTCTATCATGCTGAAATCATGTGTTTTAAACCATATTACGCACATGCACAGAAAGCGTTGTCACACAGCATGTGAGTACTCAACTAAGTTCTCTTTCACGTCTTACTGCGCTTAAACTGTCAAATACACACAAGTTTATGTTAAAAACACATGAGTATAAAAACAGTCAGTTATGTCTGTGAAGGTAAACAGCTGGGAAAGAAATTGCATATTTGTATTAGATCTGCATGGCAGCAGCGTAATATACAGTAAATACATCAATAAATCCACTGCTCTGTTGTCTCCACTGAGACTCTAAATAGTGTTCTGTGCTCGTCTGTGCAGCCAAAGACAGAACAGTTAGCAAGCTATGCTTGAACTTTTGCCATGGCGTTAGATCTAGTACACCGCAGTCATTTGTGAAAACAAAATGACAGTGCTGTGAGCGGAAACATGTAGATTAGGGGACGGTAATATTATAATAAGATCACTTTACCACGTCACTGGAGGAGCGAAATCTGACACGCTACTTTTTCCACATGCTTGCAGAAAAAGGCTCATCAAAACAAAGTTACTGGGTTGTCCTCTTATTCACATTTTCTGTGTTGGTAGATGGCACTTGGGACCCAATTATAGCACTTCAATGCGGAAAAAGTTAGATTTTTATGACACGTCACCTTTAAACTTGAATTCCAAGAAGTTCTTGGCTGTAAAATGCAGTGTTGAGGCAATTAAAAATGTGCCCATCCTGAAATCTGTTCTTTGACAAATTGCAGATGGCCCTGAGTGTACAGTGTACGTGCAATAAAGTGCTTTTAACTTGGACAATGACCAGCTGACTGTACTTTATTCTGCTTCTTACGCAGCTATTTGCCAAATCAATGACGGACGTGAAATATTGATTCAGGTTTAATTATTTTATGATGTGGGACATAGTGGTTTGAAAGACAAGAAACCAGCACAGCTGTGGAGAAAAAAAAAAAAGAAAAAACTGGTTCCCTGGGACAACTTGTAATTAATTATACTGTTAACGATCATTACTGCACTTCCTTTTCTTTGTGTGCGTGTGTTTTTTCAGGCCGGGACGTCACAGCAGTGCGGGGTGTGTCTGCAGCTGGTCCGGAGAGACGCTCTCCTCTCTCTACCCTGTCAGCACTCCTTCTGCAAGGCATGCTGGGAGCAGCACTGCACTGTACTTGTCAAAGATGGTGTGGGAGTGGGTAAGTGTACACGCACACACATTGAGCGCATAAAGTCTGTGCGCAGTACAGTACGTATTGCTGATTAGAGTGAGCTTGTTATCTGATCTCCTCTGTGGACTGTGTTTGTCTATAGAGATCTCCTGCATGGCGCAGGACTGCTCTCTCCGCATGCCAGATGATTTTGTTCTTCCTCTGCTGTCCAGCGAGGAACTGAAAGACAAATACAGACGCTACCTCTTCAGGGACTATGTAGAGGTGTGTGTCTGTCTATGAGTTTTTTGCAATCATGCTTATTTTACCTGTTATCATATTGTGTTTACTTTGTCAAGAGATAACACTTTAAAAATATTATTAGCTTTAAAATTGGTATACAGCAGAATTGTGATATCAGTACATTTCTAGTCTTATCACAGGCAAGTCTCACTGACTGCTCTTATCTTGCTCATGTTTTTATATGTCTGCAGAGTCATTTCCAGCTGCAGTTGTGTCCTGGTGCCGACTGTCCGATAGTTATACAGGTGCAGAAACCTCGAGCTCGTAGAGTCCAATGCAGCCGCTGCGAAGAAGTCTTCTGGTATTATACACAATTACACTTAAGCACACTACTCGCTCAATTCATGGACTGCATGTGTGTTTGGATTGACTGTGTCCGTCTGTCTTCAGTTTTAAGTGCAGACAGATGTACCACGCACCCACAGACTGTGCTACCATCCGCAAATGGCTGACCAAATGTGCAGATGACTCTGAGACAGCCAACTACATCAGTGCACACACTAAAGATGTAAGGAAAACCTTACATTTAAGATGGTCACGTTAAATATATATTGTTGTGTCAGTTTAATTTGATAGTAAAGATATTTTAATAATATCCTTATGTTTTGTGCCCACAGTGCCCTAAGTGCAATATCTGCATTGAGAAGAATGGAGGGTGCAACCACATGGTGAGTAGTGTAGTATACACATTAATTTTCATTATCTGTGCACTTAATAAAACACCCAGCATGTCAGAGTGAGAGTACTAGTGAGAGAACAATATTGTAAAAGATGTCTTTTATGTTTACCAAAGCTAAATTTACTTGAAAATACAGTAAAAACAACATTTTATTAACAGTATATTATTACAAATTAAAATAACATCAAAAGATTGTTGTTTTTACTGAACATGTTTTTTTTTTCTCTTCGCAGCAATGCTCAAAGTGTAAACATGGTATGTTTTTTCTCATTAATTTTTAGTTTCTAGAAATTGTCAAAATCCCTTTGAGTGGTGAAGTGGTCTTGGCAGTAATGAAATTGTTATGGCTGTGTGTAGATTTCTGCTGGATGTGTCTGGGCGATTGGAAGACTCATGGCAGTGAGTACTACGAGTGCAGTCGTTACAAAGAGAACCCAGACATCGTGAATCAGAGCCAGCAGGCCCAGGCCAGAGAGGCCCTCAAAAAATACCTGTTCTACTTTGAGAGGGTGAGACAAAAATGATTAATCAATTATAAATAAATCTCTTTTGAAAAAGAGATAAAGACTAATAAATGTAAGCTTTGTTCCAAAACCTAGCTAGTGAGCTTAGTAGTGATTTTGACAAGTAGGTTGATCCAAAAAGTAGCCTTTATAACATTATAGTTAGTTCATTACAGAGAGGTATCAATAAAAACATTTAATTCCAAATCTAAATGGAATAGTTTACTCAGTATTATGTGTGCAATCTAATTTGTTATGCTAAGAGCATCATGCTGTACATGATAACAGCAAACTGGAAGAGAATTTGTGTGGTGGTTGTCCAGTTGCTGCCTTTTTTAGTTAGGATGCTGCCTATATGGCAACAATACAGCTCACTAGATTTGAAACTAAATCTCATTGTATTTACGAGTTGCAATTTTCACGTTAATAGCAACATTGTTCCTAATTTTTTTAATACATAAGCATCAATCTGTACGTTATATATGTGTGTGTGTCCAGTGGGAGAACCACAATAAGAGCTTGCAGCTGGAGGCACAGACATACCAGCGGATCCAGGAGAAGATTCAGGAGCGAGTCATGAATAACCTGGGCACCTGGATTGACTGGCAGTACCTGCAGAATGCTGCCAAGCTACTGGCCAAGGTAAAGGCTGCGTTCCAGCTGGACTCCACAGTAGGGCTGCACGATGTGTGGGGAAATGGGATTTTTCTAATAAAAATTGCGGTTTACGATTTAATTTTTATTTTATTTTAAGGTTTGCTGAGGGTTGTTTGTAAGGCTACACAGTTTGGCCCAACATTTTGTGATTTATATATAATGATAATGATAATAATACTTTTATTTTACAGTAAAACTATATAAAGTTGCAGTACTAATATTTATGGCAGATTTGTTTTCTATCTGATTTTCTTAATTTTCAAACACTAAAGAAGGGGTGGGCGTGTGACCAAAATCTTGTATCACGATATGAGTAATTTTATTTCAAAGTAAAATATATCACAATATAGTTTTTTTTTTCTTTAAATAAGGTCTTTATGGTATCAACATTTTTGATACCATAGAAATTTCATAATTCTTCTCACCAGTGTCAATATCACAAAAAAATTATACTTGCCTAAATAACAGGAAAAAAAAACCTTACTGAAGACATGTAAACAGTCAGCGATTAAATAAGAATGAGAAACTAATTACAAGCAATAGGACACAAAAATCTACAGTAAAACAAATAATAAATGCTACATACATTATATAAAGTAATCAAATGTATAAAACCACTGCACATTCTTCACTGTGTAATTTAAAAATATATTTCTTCTTATTAGAGTCAAAAAAGTGATTTTTGTCAAGAGCATTGAGAGATCCCTCAATTTCAAAATTGCTGTTTTACCTTTTTTGTTAAGGGTGTTTGATATTCTTTGCATGTTCACTTTGCAAAGACTGAGTCAGAATTTCTGCAGCGATGTAGGATGATTTTGAAATGATTTTTGAAGTTGAGGAAGAAAATACGGTCTGAGTTTTTCAAAATACCCTAACTGTCTTGAGGCAGAATACACAGAGTTCAGGGAGAGAAAGGAAAGATGAGCTTTTGACATTAAAAAGTATTTAAATTGTATTTTTTAATGAAAATAACCGATCGGTATGCTAGATAAGACCCTTCTCCCTCGGCTGGGATTGCTTACAACCACATTTGGGATCGTTTGAAGCCGCATTTAAACTGCATTTTGGAAGTTGAAAATCGGGCAACGTATTAGTCCATTATATGGAGAAAAATGCAGAAATGCATTTCTTTACGACTGAAGAAAGAAAGACAAACATCTTGGATGACAAGGGGCTGTACATTATATGTGAATCTTTGTTTTGGAAGTTTAGCAAAGTATACTTTCGCCTAACCGCGACAGAGGCGATAGTCCAAAATCTCTACCGGTTAATCGTGTAAGGGTCTGTGTTTCCACATGCTTACGCTGTCTGTTTGCTCTCTCCATAGTGTCGTTACACACTGCAGTACACTTATCCTTATGCCTACTACATGGAGTCTGGACCCCGCAAAAAACTGGTAAGCACTTACATTAAATGTGTGAATCATTTGAAGGTCAAATATCTGTGTGAGATCAGTCTTTGGTAATGGGTAATCTCATTTTTATTCCCTGTAGTTTGAGTATCAGCAAGCGCAGTTGGAGGCGGAGATCGAGAACTTGTCATGGAAAGTGGAGAGAGCAGACAGTTATGAGAGAGGAGAGCCGAGCGCTAATGATAGAGGGGTGAGAGATGGAACAAAGACTAGAGGAAGTTGTGAACAGGAACACTGGATTAAAAAAAAGAATTATAATTTCTGTTTTTTTCCTCCTCTGTGTAGGATCTGGAGAACCAGATGCACATTGCTGAGCAGAAGAGACGGACGCTGCTGAAGGATTTCCACGACACCTAAACATCCGTCCATCAAATCCACGTCGAGTTCACTCTTCTCTCAACTGTCTTGGCCCCTTCTCTCCAAAGATACCCCTTCCACTTTTTTTTGGTCAAAACTCTACTCTGCATCTCTCATAATGTTTCGTCCATCTCCTTTTTGTTTTTCTCATTTATCTCTTTACAAAGCAGTTTTTTTCCCCTTTTGTTCATTCTTTCCTTCATCAGTGCCCCGTTTTTTGCTTTCTAATCTACTCGGCTGCAGGGTTTGAGAAAAGCAAAATTGTATA
The DNA here is from genome assembly GCF_022985175.1 of Labeo rohita. Lineage (NCBI taxonomy): Eukaryota > Metazoa > Chordata > Actinopteri > Cypriniformes > Cyprinidae > Labeo > Labeo rohita. The sequence continues at coordinate 19,267,068 of NC_066876.1, read as the reverse complement.
CTGGCGTTCGCATAGACAATGCATTCTCACATCCCCACGTCAGCTGACATTACACATGCACACACATACGCACGCACACACACTCAAAACACTCCACCGAAACAGTCTAACTCTTTTCTTCCTACAACATTGCTCCTGCCATAACTTCTGCCGCCTTTCCTTCTCACTCTTGCTTTCTTCTCATGTTTTTTTTTCTTCCTTGGAAATGGCTGTTGATAGTTAGATCATTTAAAAAAAAAAACTGAAAACTGAAAAAAAAGATGAAAAACAAATGATGCTGTAATTTTCAACGGTTGTACATTAATACAGAAATAGAGTTACTGAGAGAAAGTTTTTAAACCAGACAGTGACTCTTGTGTTTTCTTGTGCACACACGATAAAGATGTATTTGCACTACACTACCAATCAAAGTTTTGCGGTCAGCAGTATTTGTTCGTTTTTAAAAGAAGTCTCTCATGCTCACCAAGGTTGCATTTATTGGACTAAAAATACAGTAATATTGTGAAATGTTTAAAATAACAGTTTTCTGTTTTAACGTATCTTAAATGTAATTCATTCCTGTGATGGCAAAGCTGAATTTTCAGCAGCTATTACTGCAGTCTTTTGTGTCACATGATCCTTCAGAAATCATTCTAATATGCTGATGTGGTGCTCAAGATTTTTTATTTTTAAAAAGGTAATTAATTAATATTCATAGTATTTTATTATTAAATATTATCACAATTTAAAATGCAGTGTGAAAACTTTTTTTTTTTTTTTTTAATTTAGAAAGAACATTTACACATTTAAAAATATAAATATTTTATAACATTAAATGTCTTGTTTTTGATAAGTTGAATACATCCTTGCTAAATAAAAGTATTTATTTTTTTCATAGTGATCCCAAAAGTTTGAATGGTGGTGTACATGTGCATTTGAAATGGCATATATTCATGTACCACACAACTTTTCAACATGTAACACTTAATTTATGCAAAACCAGAGTTGTCTCTGACACCAAAATGTTAAGAGCTGCCATATATGTGACCCTGGACCACAAAACCAGTCTTAAGTAGCACAAGTATACTTGTAGCAATAGCCAACAATACATTGTATGCAGGGTTGCCAGGTTTTTACAATAAAACCCGCTTAATTCCTACTCAAAGCTAGCCGAAAAGGGGGGTTAAAAATCGCATTCCGGGGGCTAAAATACACCTTTTTTTTTTTTTTTTCCTGATAAAATTAGCTTTCCATTGAGAGATACATTTACTACTGTTATGCTATGTAAAAACTGATTTACATCCGTTGTTATATGCACTTATTTATGTTTCTGAGCGAGCACATGTAAGCGAAAGAAAGCGCATCTGTTTTGTCTGCGAGTGAAGAGAATCCACCTGCGAGAGAAGAGATTTGTTTTGGCAAATTTTGATGTGCACTCACATTAGAATAATGCGCTCTGGATATATTTGTCATAAAAAATAATGCCATAGAAACAGTCTCAAACTAACTATTAAAATAAGAAGAAAGTCATGTCTGAGAGCTGCATTGTTTTTTGTTTTTTTTTAATGAAGAATATTGTGTTTTCCTGTGTGTGCTCAACCATTTCCGTCGGTGGTGTTAGATCACACGTTTGCGGAAACTATGCTGCAAAAAGAATAAATAAAAAGCTTTTTTAAAAAGGCAAAAGAACGTATGTACATTTTCTTAATATGACAATTAAAAACTAATAGTCTGATAAATATTCGGGACATTTTCTCAATAAGCGATGTGCGGAACAAGGCAAAGCGGGACGGGTGGTAACACTAATGAACGTGGACTTGGCAACATGGACTGTATGGGTCAAAATGATCAATTTTCCTTTTATGCCAAAAATCATTAGGATATTAAGTAAAGATCATGTTCCGTGAAGATATTTTGTAAACTTCCTACCGTAAATATATCAGAACTTAATTTGTGACCCTGGACCACAAAATCAGTCTTAAGTAGCACTGGTATATTTGTAGCAATAGCCAAAAATACATTGTATGGGTCAAAATTATACATTTTTCTTTTATGCCAGAAATCATTAGAATATTAGTTAAAGATCATGTATGTATGTAAAAAACAAAACAAAAAAACAAAAAAAACCTTATGACTGGTTTTGTGGTCCTGGGTCACATTTTTTATTAGTAATATGCATTGATAAGAACTTTATTTGGACAACTTTAAAGGCGATTTTCTCAGTATTTCGTTTACTCTTATGACTGGTTTTGTGGTTAATTTTTATTCTATTAACAGGTGACCTACAGCCATAAAATGCAACATTTGGTCTTTACAGCAAAGAATAAACACAATATGCAGTACTGTATGAACCATTTTTTCTTTTGGTGTTTCATAAAGGATTTAGCTATTCACATATCAAATGCAAAATCAACATTTCTGATAGAGAAAAAATATACATACATAATAGAAAATTATTAACGTTAAAATACAAGGACAAAAAAGGTCAAAACTTTAGACAAAATAATTGCTTTTACTGACAAGCAATGAAGATTCACTGTTTGACTTAAATATATCAAATTGATTTTATTACTGCATTTTTAATGCGGCCCTAATAATATATTATGAAAATTATTTCACAATAAAAATAACATCTTCAAATAGTCGCTGCGCGCTTCAGAAGGGTATTAGGTGTCCTCGCGCGTTCCCGGGCCTGCATATTCAGGTCAGTTCATGCGAGCCAAATAAAGTCAGCAGCGGAGTGCACGAGATAAATTTAAATCGAAGAAGTTCCCCTCATGCCGACCACATGTGCGCGCGAGATAACGAGAACGCGCCCACAGCAGAATATACAAACAAACACCCCACCCTTTCCACTGCACCCCAGGGTGAAGAGATGACCCCTAGTCTCCTCTATTCAGGAATATTAAAACAGTTTTAGCGAATAAACGCCAGTCTGCTGCAGGCCGGAAATGACGTAGGAAGATACCTTATTTATATCTGCGGAAGACGAGGTCGTCCTACAGACAGACACGTGTGGTGCTTGTGGGCACCACGGGCCAGCTTCGGTCCCCAAAACCGGGTCTTCTTTGATTCAGATCCGTCTTTTAATAGAAACCTGAGCTTTTTGCGACATTTACTGTCATTAGGTGCCGTGAAGACTGTGTCTGATTGAAGCTCCGAGGAGAACATCACTCATCGGACTGCGCGCAAACGACTTGAAAAACACTCCTCCTGTGAGGATTTGGACTTTAAATCTTTTTAAGCGCTATGGCAGACTATTTAATCAGCGGACAGACGGGCTACGTGCCTGACGACGGTCTAACTGGACAGCAGCTCTTCAACTGCGGAGACGGCCTTACCTATAAGTAAATACCTTAAGTTGTGTTTCATACCCCTCTATTTGATTCTCCATATGCTTGCTGTTTGTTAAACATCAAACATGCTTGTCTGTCAGCACTGCAGATGTGCTGCCACGGTATGCAGCTTCATCTAAAAACGCCAACATGAGCTGAACAGCATGTAGGTGTCGTTGTTGGTCCGCATTTGTCTGGTTTTGCATCCAGCATGGGTGACAGCACACTGTTTTTCACCTATTATGCAATTCGGTTTCACGTGAGTCAGTACTGCATAGACGGATCACTATGGAGGGCACATGTCAGTGTGGTGCCGTGTGGGTTCACAAGGTTAAGTCAGGTCGGAGGGACATCTTGGACTGACTGCTGAACTGTGGGTGATTCATCATCTGCTGCCATTCCAATTATGCAAGCAGAGTTACCACAGTCTATTCCTAATCCACTGACACCCCAAGCAGCTTTTCTTGTACCAAAACGTAATTGCTGTCTCCTTCCAAATGTGCTATAAATAGGTTGAGCTTTGTGAAGTATGTTGTGGTTGTTTTCTTGTTACAAATTCTCTGGTGCCATGTGAAGCATGTACTGTCCCCGAGTGAAAGCCTATCCGTGGCAGGTGCGAGGTTTTTTCTAGAAACGCCGTTCTGTTTGCCATCTAACACAAGAGTTGTAGGCCATGGATTGTTTACATTGGACATTAGGTTGAAGCATTGACATACTCAGTTTTATCATAAACAGGGTGTTGCGTGATACTCGTAAACATATGTGACATATAATTGATAAAGTTACTGTTTTTGGAACATAATCAAAGTTGTGTGTATGTGTCAGTGTGTACGAGATAAGAGTTGAATGTTGGCGAATCGAATTGAGTCAGAGCAGTACTCAAGTCAACTCACTGAATCGTTAATGATTCGTTTGGAATTCATAACAGTGATTTTTAAAGAATTGCAAAAAAAAAAAAAACGGTTTTAAATATATATGGTTAATGTTTCTAGATAGATAAATAGTTTCCAAATGTTTCTCAAACTCTCCACTCTGTCCTTAGTTGGTCAAACAGTTAGTTCCACCCCCCAAAAACTTGCTGTTGGCAGAGAACCACCTATAGAGATTTTTGATTGGCTAGAACTGGAGTCAAATGCAGTTCAGTTCCGACTTTTTTTTATCAGAATTGCATGATACAAGCTTTCAATTCTGACATTTTTCTCAGAATTGCGTGATATAAATTCGCAATTGTGAATTATAAAGTTAAAATTGTGAGACATAAACTTGCAATTCTGAGAAATAAAGTCTGAATTGCGAGATATACTCACAGTTGTGACTTTTTAAAAATACATTTTTTTAAAATTGTGAGCTAAGTCAGAATTGTGAGATATAAACTCACAATTCTGAGAACGTATGATTTTTTTCCTCCTCAAAATTAAACTTTATAACTCACAGTTGCAAGTTTATATCTCACAATTCTGAGAAATTAAGTCAGAATTGCAAGATATAAACTCACAATTTGCGAGAAAAAGTCTTCTCTCTCCCAATTCTGACTTTATTTCTCACAATTGTGAGTTTATATCACACAATTCTAACTTTATAACTCACAATTGCGAGCTTATATCTCACAATTATGAGAAACAAATTGCAAAAAATAAAAAAAAAGCTTTATGTGAGATTTTATCCCACAATTCTGGTATTTCAGAATTGTGTGATCAAATGTCACATAAAGCTTTTTTTAATTTTATTCAGTGGTTGAAACAGGCTTCCATAGTCAAGTAATTGTGATATGTGTTCAAAAATAACTTGTAGCAGCTGTAAATTAATTAATCTCCCTCACTCACTTTTTTTGCTCATGTTTCTCAATTCTCTTTTAGTGATTTCCTGATTCTACCAGGATACATTGACTTCACAGCTGACCAGGTGGTAAGTAAAACACTCTAGTTTTGAACAGTAGTCAACTTTTTACACTCTACTGCTAGATGGATAATGTTGCTTGTGTGGTTAAATTTGATTGTCTTTCTCTGAAGGACCTGACATCAGCACTGACTAAACAAATCACAATGAAAACTCCTCTGGTCTCGTCACCCATGGATACAGTAACAGAATCTGGCATGGCCATTGCTATGGCGGTAAGAGGATGATTGACACAAGATTCCACAACAGAAAGCGCTCTTACTGATATAGGCATTTAAATAAGCACATATGTCTGTATTTATGCATATTACAAAAGAAAAGTTTATTTCCAATCATGCTGCCCCATATTTTACTATCAATGAAATCATTAAAATCCTCATGGATCAAGATACAAGATTTATGTCTTTCAGATCTATGTCCATTAGCTTTTAGACCATCTTTGCAAATATACTTCTTAGCAGATAAAAAGAACAGCATTTATTTAAAATAGAAATATTTTGTAGCAATATAAACTACCAGTTTGAAAAATGTGGTCAGTACATTTTTTCTTTTTTTAAAAGAAATTATAATACTTCTATTCACAAAGAATGTGTTAAATTGATAAAAAAAAAATAATAATAATGGCAAAGACTTGCAGTATATTGTTAGAAAATAATTATGTTTTGAATAAATACTGTTCTTTTTAACTTTTTTTCCCATCAAAGAATCATGAAAAAAAATTTAACAGGTTCCAAAAAAAATATTAAGCAGTCCAGCTGTTTCCAACATTGATAATAAAAGTAATTAATTAGCATATTAGAATGATTTTTGAAGGATCATGTGACACTGAAGACTGGAGTAATGGCTGATCAAAATTCAGCTTTGCATCACAGGAATAAATTATATTTTAAGATATATTAAAATAAAAAGCAGTTATTTTAAATAGTAATATTGTGAAATATTTTTACTGCTTTTGCTGTATTTTGGATCAAATAAATGTAGGCTAGGTGAACAAAAGAGTCTTTTTTTTAAAAAACATTAAATCTTACTCATCCCAAACTTTTGAACGGCAGTGTAAATTTACAAAGATTGATCATCTGTCCATGTAGCGTTTTGTTCTAATATCAAATGTGATGATGTGATGTCACAGCTGACTGGTGGGATTGGCTTCATTCATCATAACTGCACTCCAGAGTTCCAGGCTAATGAAGTTCGCAAAGTCAAGGTGAGTTTCTTCACGTCTCTGTCTTTAATGTTTGCACCCATTTTCTTTTCTCATTCATAATATACATTTTTCTTCTGACCCCTACCCTGTAGTTGCAACAGTGTCCTTGTGAATAAGAAATCCACACCTCATTCTGTTTTAAGTCATATGTATCGAAGTGATTCCCAAGTAGAAATGCCTAATAGAGCATCGCTCGCGTTTCTCCCTCCCTTTTCCTCCGCTTTTGATCATTTAGCGGTACGAACAGGGTTTCATTACGGATCCGGTGGTGATGAGTCCTAACGAGCGAGTAAGAGACGTATTTCAGGCAAAAGCTCGACATGGATTCTGCGGGATTCCGATCACTGACAACGGACAGATGGGTGGACGCCTGGTCGGCATCATTTCGTCACGAGATATCGACTTCCTCAAAGAGTCTGAACATGACCTGCCCCTCAGTGAGGTGGGTGGGGCTTAACACAGAGGATGTGGGCTAAGCAGTTTTTTACTGAGCTCAGCTCACCTTATCTTTCTCTCTCTCAGGTAATGACTAAAAGGGAGGACCTGGTTGTAGCTCCAGCAGGAGTGACACTGAAAGAGGCCAATGAAATCCTTCAAAGGAGCAAGAAAGGTGGGGTAGACTTTAAGACAGTTTATGAGAGCTCTTTACCCTTTTCTTTCTTCAAACTCTCGTGGTAGAGGAAGGTTTTGGATTAATCCTTGAACCAAATAAAACATTTTATATGAATGTTAATTATTCATTAACCTATATAGCAGTGTTTCATGCACCAGCTCTCAGCAGTGGCATAATTACAAGATGGTAATCTTGCATCTTGTTTTTGCATAACAGCATAACTACTATTTAAAATAATAATGCATTTAGCAAATAGGAAGTCTTGTGGAATTCTTTCTGTTTGTAAATTATTCTGTATATCTATTCCGTATCTCCTTTATAAATTTATTTGCATGTAAATAATTTTGACCAAAAATATAGCTGCTGACAGGTATAAAACAACCAACCAAATAAATAAGTAAAAATGTTGACTCTGTCAAAAAGACTCACAAATTCATTATTATCATATTAAATCAGCCTAAAAAACATTAATTAAATTTTTGAATATGTCAGAGCAGATCATCATCCAATCATTCTCACGCTCAATGTTTGTTTGCTTTAGGTAAGCTTCCTATTGTAAATGAGGAGGGCTGTTTGGTGGCCATCATTGCTCGGACAGATCTGAAGAAGAACAGAGATTTCCCATTGGCCTCAAAGGATTCTCGAAAACAGCTGCTTTGTGGCGCTGCAATTGGAACACACAATGATGACAAATACAGACTTGACCTGCTGGTGCAGGCTGGTGTTGATGTGGTCGTCCTGGTGAGGCCTGATTTCTTCTAGTGAATCAATTATTGAAGATGGTTAATTTATGTCCTGTTTGTTTACATACTGTCTCTTATGCACTTCAGGACTCTTCCCAAGGAAATTCCATCTTTCAGATTAATATGATTAAGTACATAAAAGAGAAATATCCCAGTCTACAAGTCATTGGCGGCAATGGTTAGTATTAAATGCGAAATTTTTGAACATGACATCTATAGGCATACAGTTCACATGGGTTGTCTCTCTGTTGTAGTTGTGACTGCGGCTCAGGCGAAGAATTTGATTGACGCCGGAGCGGATGCTCTGAGAGTTGGAATGGGAAGCGGCTCCATCTGCATCACACAAGAAGGTCAGTCCACCAATCCCACGCCTGACTGCCTGCCCCTCAGCCAATCACAGGCTGTTTCTACATCCAGTCATTCCAGAGAGAGCACCTAATGTCTAGTGCCTCCTCTGGTCCTGTTTTAACATGGTTAGAGCAGTCCAAATTATCTATAATTTCACAAATATGCCTGCAGTTTTGGTCTGTGAGTTAATTGTGCGGATTGATTGGCAGACAATCTGCACTGCCCTGTTTCCTCTCTTGTAGCACTTTTCTGGGGTTTTTGAATCTGTGGAGAAAAGTTTCCATATTTTTGTTTGTGCGGGGTAGGTATTCTATATTCAGTGGTTTTGTCTAAGAAATAATATGTATGTGTCTGTCTGTTCATTTCCATAGTTCTCGGTGACAAACATCTTTCTCTGTTGCTCTGAATGATCGGAGTATAGTAGTGAAGGCTCACTCTTGCTCTCTTCTGTCAATTTTTTTTCAATCTTTTTACACTTGTTTCTAGGTTTTTCCTTTTTTGTGCTTTTTCATTGTCTCTATGGCATTTTTTCCTTCCGACTGGTTGTCTTTGTTACCTGCGTCAGTTCCTTTTTTTTTTTTTATCAGTTCTGTTCCAAAACCTAGCAAAGACTGTTCCAGAAAGTAGGCTATATAATTATACTGGCTCCTGACATACACTACTGGTCATAAGTAACATTTTAAAATAACTTTTTTTTTTTTTTTTTGAATATATTTTCAAATGTAATTTATTCCTGTGATTTCACAACTGAATTTTTAGCATCATTACGTCAGTCACATAATCTGCTCAGAAAACATTGTTGAAAGTAGTTTTTTTTTTCAGGTTTCTTTGAATAGAAAGTTAAGAAGAACAGCATTTATCTGAAATGGCAAACTGTTGTAACATTATATGTCTTTATAATCACTTTTGATCAATTTAAAGCATCCTTGCTAAGTAAAAGTATTAATTTCTATAATTTATTTCAGATAAATGCTGATTTTTTTTTTAATCTTTCTGTTCATCAAAGAATCCTGAAAAAATGTAATCTGTTTTAAATATTGATAATAGTAGTAGTAGTAGTAATAATAATAATAATAATAAATTTCTTGAACAGCAAATCAGCAATCATGATTACTGAAGGATCATGTGACACTGAAGAATGGAGTAATGATGCCTAACATTTAGCTTTGATTACAGGAATAAATTACATGTAAAATGTATTCAAATAGAAAGCAGTCGATTAAATAGTAAAACTATTTTACAATGTTAATGCTTTCGCTGTATTTTGGATCAAATAAATGCAGGCTTGGTGAGCAGAAGAGAATTATTTAAAAAACATTAAAAATCTTCCTGTTCAAAAACTCAAGCATTAAATTGATCATTTATAAGACATTACATTACAAAAGAATTCCATTTCAAATAAATGCTGTTCCTTTCAAGTTTCTGTTCATCAAAGAATCCTAAAAAAGTGTCATGTTTCCACAAAAATACTCTGCACAACTGTTCTCATAATTGATGATAATAATAACTAGCATATTGAATAATTTCATGAAGGATCATGACACATTAAAGATTGAAAATTCAGTTTTGACATCACAGAAATAAACTACATTTTAACATTAAAATAAAAAAAACAGTTATCTTAAATTGCTTATGTAATTCATGAATATTACAGTTCCATAATGCATTGGAAATAAATCAAAGTTGGTTGACAAAATTTGATAATAAATAAACTTAATACTGAATAAAATAATTTATGCTGTAAAATAGATAAGTAATTTAAATGTATTATTTTACTCTGCATTTATTAGTGCAACATTTTTATGCTTATTAGAGTATCATGCTGTTAGTTTAGCAACATGCTTTTCTTTGTAGTGCATTCCAAATCCATCCCTTTCGAGGTTCCATAACAATTAGTTATACTTCCTTAGAAGAAAGCAGCCTATGTAAGCAGCCAGGCACCTCACTAGGTTTTAGAACAGAGCTACCGTGTGCTTTCTCTCAGTCTCTATTTTCCTTTCTATAATTGTGTCTCTCTAGCACCTCTCAGTATTCCTCCTGGTTTAAAGCTCCACAGCCCCAAAACCCCAACTACTGTTACGGGATACTCCAGTAAGTCCCTTCCCCCGTGATCCCCATACAGATCCCATTGGCTCACTATCTCACTCTGCCTGCTGCATTGACTGGTTAATGGCTCTGCATCATTAGAAGTAGTTGCTGGTTTTTGGGGTTTTGGATGCTTGTCATTGTCTGACTAACCTGTCAGTAATGGCGTTTGGCACTTCCTCTGATCTAAGTCTGTTACCCGAATTCCTCACTAACATAAGTGAACTAGCTTGTGCAGTGGCAAGAAAAGGTATTTGGACATGAAAATCAAACTTAAACAATCTCATTGCATCATAAAATATAAAACCAAGTGACATTTATTTAAAAAAAAAAAAAAATACATGCTGAATGAGAGCCATTGTCAATTAGGCACAGGAATGTGAACTTAGTTCTGAGAAAAGCTTTAGCATTGTTTTTTCTATATGTCATTTGCTTTGAGATTTTATCTGTACAATGAAAATGCTAGAAATATGGCTTAAGTGTCCAAATAGGTTTTAGAGCTGCTGTGAGAGCACTGGAGCATATGAAGTGCACTTGTGCAAATATTTGAGGGTTTCACAATCATCGGTCTCACAGCAGAAGGTCTTCGTTTTACAGTTCAGTATAGTTTGTGTTATTTCAGTCACACCATTTTTTTTTTTTATTTTGCAGTATACAGAGTGTAGATGGTGTGACTAGAGATTATAGAAGGGGGTTGTGGGTAAAAAGCTGACACATGTCATTTCCCAGCACTGCTGCCCCCTCTTCACTTCTTGTCTATTCTCATTCTTTGTTTTAAATAAAACTATGAAAATGCCAAAAAAATCCCAGGGCATCAGTTTCAGATAATGATGATGATGGGAAGATGACAGCATGGATTTCCATGCATCTTGCATGCAACTTTTCACTTGTTTAAAGGATTAGTTCACTTCCAGAATAAAAATTTCCTGATAATTTACTCCATGTGATCCAAGATGTTCATGTCTTTCTTTCTTCGATCGGTTATTGTGGAAAACATTCCAGGATTTTTCTCCATATAGTGGACTTCAATGGGGATCAACAGCTGGAAGGTCCAAATTGCAATTTCAGTGCAGCTTCAAAGGGGTCTACACAATCCCAGCCAAGGAATAAGGGTCTTATCTAGCGAAACAATTGGTAACTTTCTTAAAAAAAAAAAAAAAAAAAAAAAATATGTATATCCTTTTTAACCACAAATGCACATTTTGCACTTGCTCTGTGATAAGCATGTGCGTCTTCACACATTGCTGACTTATAGTGCAACTGCACCTCTTGCAACCCGAGTTCGAGTCCTGACTTGTGGTCCTTTGCCAATCCTGTTCCCAACTCTCCACCCTATGCTTTCCTGTCATTCTCTACTGTCCTGTCTGTTCAAAAGCATGCAAAAGGCCAAAAAGAAAATGACCGATCATTTTGCTAGGTAAGACCGTTATTCCTTGGCTGGGTTTGTGTAGAGCCCTTTGAAGGTGCATTGAAACCGCAATTTGGAAGTTGTCCACTATATGGAGGAAATCCTGGAATATTTTTTCAAAAACCTTTATTTCTTTCCAAACGCAGAAAGAAAGACATGAACATCTTGGATGACATGAAGGTATCAGGAAATTTTTATTCTGGAAATGAACTAATTCTTTAATAAATTAATATAAAGTTTAATTAGTTAAATTGCTTAAATAAAATAGTATAATTTGCACTAGTATTCTCAGACTTTTGGACCCACTCTGTCAAAGATGGTCTTGCGAAAGTTCACAAACAGACAGTGGAGCAAAAGGCTTACATGAATTTAGAGAGTGACTCAAATCATTTTGAAACTTTCTCACTTGTCCTTGTTTGTCAAGACTTGCAGAGGGTTTGCTGATGGGCTCCTCTTTTTCTTCTCTCATGTTACCTTACCATGTATAGAAAATCTCACATCTAAAATTCCACTTTCACACATCCACATATTTCATATAATGCTAACTTTTTGTCTTTGAACTTAGTGAAGTTCAAAGAAGTGCTATGATTTAGATTTCTGGTTTGGCCTCATTTTGAATTGATACTGGTACTGGTTGATTGTCACTGACTGAAGTCACATGACTGCATGAGTAAAGAATACATTGTCCATATGGCTGTCTGTGTGTGAGAGAGTATGAATGTCTTTGTTTGTATTGAAAGTATTTGTTCATCACTGCATATGATTGTCCTCATCTACACAATTAATATTTGTAGAATATGCAAGTTGATGGTAAATTGTAAGTAAGAGTCTCTATTTCTCATTGTTCTCACAGTGCTAGCGTGCGGGAGGCCACAGGCAACGGCTGTGTATAAGGTATCAGAATATGCTCGGCGGTTTGGTGTGCCTGTCATCGCTGATGGGGGAATTCAGACCGTTGGTCACATTGCTAAAGCACTCGCATTGGGAGCATCTACAGGTGAGAAATGGTTTAGATATCCACCTTTTCTTTAACGTAAGTAAGCCTATGGGCAAGACTTCCAGTTCATTAGCCACAAGGAAAATTATGACAAGAATAACAATGTGCAGTAAACAGTAAAACCATTTGCACTACAAATCAGTGTGTTCATAATTAAGATAATACATTAACATATCATGGTAAGACACAGCAATTTGCAATATCAAGCAGAAAAACCTGTTTTATACAGCTAAAAATAGCTGGCACGGATGAGACCGGAAGCCAGACCCATAATATTTACAAATTGGTGGATAAATTCATAGACATAAACTAAAGTCATAACTGAAGCTACATTCTCTTATGCTTTTGGTTTCTCTGTCTCAGTAATGATGGGGTCATTGCTCGCTGCCACCTCTGAAGCTCCTGGTGAATATTTCTTTTCGGATGGGATCCGTCTGAAGAAGTACAGAGGGATGGGCTCACTGGATGCCATGGACAAGAACTTGGGTTCACAGAGCAGATACTTTAGGTGCCACACAAATAAATCCTTTCCCAAATGCAACTGTGCACTTACTGCTTTAAGTTCCTGCTATTGTTTAGCTACTAATTACACGTTCCCTTGTTTATTTTTTTTTGTTTTTTTTTTTAAACAGCTTTGCTATATGCTTACTATTTCACAACTGCTTATATAGTCTAATGCTTGACGATAATTAGATATACAGTTGAGGTCAAAAGTTTACATACACCTTACAGAATCTGCAAAATGTTAATCATTTGACCAAAATAAGAGGGATCATACAAAATGCATGTTATTGTTTTAATTTAGTACTGACCTGAATAAGATATTTCACATAAAAGACATTTACATATAGTTCACTAGAGAAAATAATATGCATTGTTTTTCCTTCTAAAGCATCAGTGAGCGTTTGAACCTTCTGTAATTGTTGCGTATGAGTCCCTCAGTTGTCCTCAGTTTGAAAAATGCTGGAAAACCAAAGAATTTGTGGGACCTGAAGGATTTTTCTGAAGAAAAGCAGGCAGTTTAACTGTTCAGGACAAACAAGGGACTCATGAACTAATATCACTTAAAAAATAAATAAATAAATAAAAACAGCTGTGGATCATTCAAATAACAACACAGTGTTAAGAATCAAGCATATGTAAACTCTTGAACAGGCTTATTTTTATAAATTCAACTATTATTTTCTCTTGTGGACTATATCTAAACGTATTTTAGGTTAAATATCTTATTCAGGTCAGTACTAAATAAAAAAAAATAACATGCATTTTGTATGATCCCTCTTATTTTGGTAAAATAATAAACATTTTGCGGATTCTGCAAGGTGTATGTAAACTTTTGTCCTGAACTGTTTTATGGAATAATAGTTCAATGAGAATATGAAACATTAATAAAAGCTAATATCTAATATCAGCTTTTTGACTGAGAAAGAAAGTTCTACAGAATATAAATTTAAACCATGCTCACTCTCTCAACCTTTCTGTCCTCTTTCTCTCTGTCTCTTTTTCAGTGAGAGTGATAAAATTAAAGTAGCTCAGGGAGTTTCAGGGGCTGTTCAGGATAAAGGCTCCATCCATAAGTTTGTTCCATATCTCCTTGTTGGCATTCAGCATTCCTGCCAAGACATCGGTGCAAAGAGCCTCACGCAGCTGAGGTACGCGCAATTGCACTAATTACTCACATTTTTGCAATTAAATGCATTCAAAAGCCCAGTGTAGCATTTCTGTGCCACTAATGGCACCAAACAAGATTGTAAAAAGTATGTTTTTGTTTCCAAATTATTTCTTTTTACAATTCTGTTTCATTCCACTAGTGGCACTGAAATTATACTCTGCACCTTTAAGCCAAAAATGCACTGCTAAAACAAACACAAACCCAAATATTTATACATTTGAATTTAATGAGAGACCATTTGTCATTTATCCCCCCCCCCTTTCCTTTTTCCTTCTCCATCTATCTCAGGGCAATGATGTATTCTGGTGAACTGAGGTTTGAAAAGAGGACAATGTCAGCTCAGATGGAGGGTGGAGTACACAGCCTACACAGGTAGTTAAATAAACATTCGTGCACTTAGTCTGAAGAAATTGTACATTACCGATCAAATCAAAAGTTTGGGGTCAGTAAGACCCCATAAATATATAGTAGATAGATATGTAGGTATATAGATATATATTAACTTTTATAGTGTTCCATAAGATTTCTATTTAACATAAATGCCATTATTTTGAACTTTGTTTTCATCAAAGAATCTAAAAAGAATAGTTTATCATGGTTTCCAATAAAATATGAAGCAGCACAACTGTTTCCATCATTGATGCTAATAAGATATATTACTTGAGCACCAGATCAGCATATTAGAATGATTTCTGAAGAATCATGTGACACTGAGTCTTCAGTCTTGAGTAATGGGTACTGGAAATTCAGCGTTGACATCACAATATTAAATGACATTACTAAAATGGAGAAAAGTTACAATAATATTTAACTTTAATCAAATGCAGCCTTTGTGAGCATGAAACCACACTTTTGAATAGAATGATGTGCAATTTTTAACTTAAATGAAAAAATGAACTGACCTTTTATTTTGTTCTTTTAGCTATGAGAAGCGCCTGTTTTAAAGGAGACACTACAGATGCCAGTACATGCACAGCCAAAAGCACATAACCCCCATTAATGGACTTCCACACGTGCTTTTGCACATACAAGCACCCAAACACACTGAGAACCTCAGCTTCCTCTTTCTCGTCTTCCCAGCCGCCTTTCCTCTTAGCGAGGAGAGAAACTGTGTGACTGTCTGCGAGCACATGCCAGTTTTGCGTGAATGTATGCGTTTGTGTGGTTGTGGAGAACGCATGCCGTCTGCTGTTTGTATCAGATGCCTTACATGTCAAAAAGTTTTTGATTGTAATCATTTGACTTTTGTTGGAAAATATAATTTTTTTGCCACATATATTTGTCTTGTCTTGATTAATAAAATAAAAACATAATGCATATGCACCATTCTAAAGCAATACACAATCAAAATTGTCTGTCCAAAGAAGAAAACAGGATGATTGAGTGCAGTTGATCTGTGTGAAACAGGAAGTGTTGTTTTTTAATGGGATTTCTGTCAAGTTTGTTAGAAAAAGAGAACTGACGGTTCAAGTTAGGTGCATGTGAGTACCTTTAGAAAAATGTGCCTGTGTCATGTAAATTGCAACATATTTCACTCGCATGAGTTTTTTCATCATAAATTTGGTTTTCAAATCCTGAATCTGTGGGTGGATGGCTACTCAACGCTAACATTGGTACGTTATTCCTCATTTTGCAAGCGCGTCTCAAGGGAACCAGCCTTCACCTCCAAAACTACCGGACTTTCCAAGCAAGCGTTCACACATGCACACTAATGGACCCGCACCTGGACAGGTTGGGCTGAGAGCTCCAGGTGGCTCCTCATAAATGAAATATGATATTGGCCCGTTAGTGAGCTCAGCCCAGCTGGGCCCAGATCTCTTAACGCTTTTATACACAGCAAAAATGAAATGACTGACAGATGTATATTAATGTGTGCCACAATATTGTTTTTCCTGCAGTGTCAGAAAACTAGACTTTTTTTTTTTTTTTGATAAAAATATTTGAAGAACATGCATATCTATCTATCTATCTATCTATATCTATATCTATATCTATATATATATATATATGAAGAGTTAAGATGCAAAACCAGCTAAATCCATCTGACGTATTTCTTTAAAATGAGCACTTCTTTCTGGCTACTTTGTATAGGTTTCTATGTAAGTACTGGTACTTCTGATTGGGCTGAGGCTGGAATTTAGCGAGTTTGAAGTAAAAGTATTTGATGGACGTATAATATGTGTCGAGAGCATTCACTCAGTATCAGTATCTCATTTTTGACCGAGATGGCTTTTAGCTGGTTTTGCATCTGAACTCTTCATATATATACATACAAATTCTCATATTTAACTATATTTAAAAATGTAAACATAAAAAACAATACTACACTACACCTACAGTCAAACGAGTGAACCAACCATAGCAGCTGAAGCTCTTTTCGATAATAACACAGAAATATAAATTAAAAGAAAGAGATGACAGGAATTATAAGAAGAGAAAAGAGAAGGGAAAGACATTGAGATGTTTGGAGGGGGAGGTTGTGGGCAGTCTAGTGAAGAAGTGAAAGTGAAAATGTTCCTCAGATTTCTGAGGAGGAAGTCGGTAGGCATAAATACGCGAACGCGCTTTGACAAACTCGCACAAGCCAGGGAGCGGAGAGAGGGAGAAAGAGCGAAAGAAAGAGGAGCGATGACAGGAGCAGGTAACTCATAATTATTCTTCTCATCTCTTTCATACCTGTCTGCTTTTATCCGTCCTGTTCAGTGTGTCCCTTCTCTTGTCGTTTATCACAGTGGCAAGTAGTTTTCTTTCATTTCTCTTCACCTTTGCTCCGCTTGTTTCTTTCATTTGTGAACTCCTCTTCTCTTTTGCAAGTAGATCGCACTGAAATGAAAAAAATAATGATGGAAGTGTGGATACAAGAAATCTCTCATTCACTTGTCTCATTCTGTTCTTTTCCAAACTGTTTGGCAAAAATGAGGAAATCTTCATAAAGAGAAGATCACTTCAACTAGTCCTCACTGAAATGTGTACAATGTTGTTTCTATAATTAAGCTACATATTTCAGGCCAGTTCCTCCTTTCATTTTACTTCATGTGACTATCTTTAGTCAATTTTATATCCTGTTTAATCTCTCTTGTCATTTTGTCTTCATTTACCTTGCATAACCCCCCTTCTCCTTCTCTCTCCCTCCCTCTCTCTGCCCACTCTTCTTCTGATAGGGAACAGGTTTTTCAAGACACAGGTCTACAGATGAAGCGAGATAAATAAACAAGTTTGATTCTTTTGCAGAGGTGCCAAACTTGTTTGTGGTAAAAGCTGTTTGAATTTTGTTTCTTCTTCCTTATTTAATAAAAGCACACTTGATAAATGTAATTTCCATATGAAAAAATGTTAAATGATGAAGTGTTGCTGGATGTGCTCGTTCATGGAGTGTCGGTGAAAATAAAAATGGCCACAGCAGTTTGGATGGTAACGGAACCCATAATGCAGCTGTTTGGTTGATTGACAGCTGGCTATGGATTCTGTGCCCTTCCTTTCTTGCAGGAGCTTGATTGTATGTTGGGAGAATGCAGGAGTTGGCCTCCTGTGATATTGTATGTAAATTTTACTTCTGTGTTAGCCTACTTGAAATGTATTTGAGTATATCTACAGTGTTATAGTTAATATGAGTTCTGATGTTGCTCTGGAATGACACGTTTTCTCCCGGATCGCAAGAAATATGTTTCGCCACCGGGAACTTCGTGTCAGCCAAGAATGGCATCACTTCCTGACAAACACAAATCTTCAGAATCTTCAGTATTCTGTAAACCACAGAATCTCTTACTAAAATGCCTTTGTCAAACAATTGAATGTTGCTTCTGTAATTCTTTAATAAATTAAGAACATTTATCATGCATAACTTGTTGACTTTTTTTTACTTTCGGGCCTTTATCAAAACTTCTAAAGAATTTTTAGATCTGCATGGTGATATGGAATGATAGAGGGTTGTGTTTTGAATAGCTGAGTGATCTGGAGAAGGTTTTTTGGATGATTTGCTTTGTAGCTTTTACTTTGGCTAGAGGATACAAAGTGAAATCTCTGAGCCAGTGTTGCTGTTTCAGTTGTTTTGGGAAGAGATCTAGATCTTACTGTAAACCACAACATGTGACATGTAATCTGGCTCAAGTTCAGCTCTTATAGACAATTGTTACCTGCACCAAACAAAGCAGAAGTACTCAAATAAGCAACTAAACAACCAGCATTCAAATATGCTTCAGTATGAAGTGTGATCAGATCTTGTTTTGATATAAAGATTCCTATAAAAACATTTACAGATGGCATCTAATTACTGTTCCATAAGGAAATATTTTAGTATTATCAGAAGTCAAACATTGAAAACATGTTTATGCTGGAAACAATATTCCTGAGGCAGCCTAATTAAACATTAAATAGAATTTAAAAAATCTAGCTTATATTTATTTTGAGAAAAGACTATAAAAAAGAGACAATTTTATGGAGTTAGTAAGGATTTTTTGTTTGTTCTGTTGTTTTGTTTTAGTCACCCAAAAACTAAAGTATTCCTTTATCAATTACCTACCCATGTTTTTTTGTCTTTTTTGATCAGAAACCAGAAACTGAATAGCAGAATGTGCATGCTGCTGTTTTACATAAAATGAATGGAAATAGTAACCTAGTAAGATTTGTAGTGGACCCTTTAATAATGATAAATACTATTTTCTTCACCCAAATCTATCAAATGACTTTGTAATATAGCACAATAAATAAAGTTGGCTTAAAAGAGAGAGTGAAAAAATGACATAATTTGCATTTTGGGCGAACTATAGGCTACATTACTATGCAATACAGTGATAAAATAGTATGAAATCCATATAATATAAAAAAAAAATGTCTATATTATTTAAAACTAAACGTTTGCTTTTGAACAAAACGTATTTTATCAAAAGAGCACTTTTACTTTCTGTTCTGTCACTGACATAACTGATTTTGCCACACCCAAAATGGCGCCTTTCAAAGGGTCGCAAACGGGAACTGGTGTTACACGAAAATATTCCCCACTCTAACCAGTGACATTTCTTAACGTTCCGGTCCCCATGCATCTGTTTTGATTGGTGATCAATCGGAGCACAGCACTGC